>NW_019384542.1:224447-302149 GCF_000671375.1 Centruroides sculpturatus | reverse complement strand
AAAAAAGTATATGGAAAAATAAAAATCAAGTTTAAGTCATTTTATTCGACTTTACGTCTGTCCGCCACAAATATTGAAGTCGTAATATCACTAGATAAACGTTTAAAGCACATAAAATCATATTAAAATATATACAAGTATGTACTGTATTTACAGTACACGCATTCGTAAATTTAGATTACTTTTTTTGTACTATATTAAAAACTAAAATTTATTTGTTTGTAAGCTTAAAATAGATTTTTATTAACCATATATTATTTAAAATGCTTTCCTAGTGATAAGTAGATTCGGAGACAGGTAAATTCGACTTACGTCGTTTTCCTGGAACCAATTAACGACGTAAGGCGAGGTATACCTGTACTGTACATATTGTACATATTATTTACATTTTTATCCAATTTCAGGTATAAAGAGAATCCCAAAATGTTTGTGTGTGAAACAGGCAATTTTTCTTTCATACATTTTGGGATCACCATAATCTTCATGCAAGATGATGCTCTCCCACATATAGGCTTACATATGTAAATCTTACTGCAACAACATTTTTACATGAGTGATTAGCCAATTATTTCCAATGTCATAGCCACCAAATCATCAAATCTAATCTCAAAGTTTGTGAATTTTGATTATGGGGCTACCTAAAGAGCCTTGTTTATCGAGCCAATGTTTCCAATCTGGTTGCCTTAAAAAGCAGAATTTCACGTGTGCTGTGCAACAAGTCCATTGTCAAGTGTGTTGTACAGCAAATGTAGTTTTTAGGTACATGAAGTTAGAAAGTACATAGATCCATATCTTTGATGTAATCATCAGTTCCACATTTCACATATGTAATTGAAATAAAATGTTTCACTTTGTTTGTTAACTCATGAAATTTGTTAGAAAATATGTATTTGTTCCAAAAATTAAAACTGCACACTTGGGACAGTGTGTGTACCAAATTTGGTTGAAATTTGCCAATAGTTCTTTTTCAGAGAGCTCTGAAAACCTACTCTTTAATTATGATCACTGTACATTAAATTTTATGTTGAACTTTTACAACTTTTCAGAGTTTTTGTTTTTGTATTTAATTTCAGTCAGCCTAAAGCTTTTCCAGCCATGTTCTCTTTTAATATTTTTCTTTAGTAAAATGAAATTAGATGAAAAATCTTTGTACTGTTAATAGAAAAATATAAATTAGAATCAAAACATTTACTTATATTTATACAAGTCAAACTTCATTATTAGATTAAACATTATTTGAAGCTGCTCCATTCCATTTTTAGATCTAATTACAAAAAATATTCTAAAGATCATAAAAGATAATGAAAAGTAAAGGATGTTTTGGAATAATAATTGAAAGTTTAAGAATGTTTTTAAGTAGTTGATGAAATAATTAAAATGAAACAAGATAAAGTGTAAAAAGTAAAATATAAAATTAAAAATTGTTATAAATAACACACAAAAAGTACAACCGTAAAAATTTGTATTGATATTTAATAACTTAGAATTAATATTTACTTTAGAATTAAAATGGGAATCAATCTGATGGGCATCAAATTTAAGATGTATTTTTTACTTACCTATTCATTCATTAATTATTTGTAAATTAAATGGCTGTTACTAAATTAAATTAATTTAAAAAATGTTTTCAGTTACAGAATTTTCAAAAAAGACGGGAGATTATCCTAGTTTATCAGCCACAGATATACAACTGATTGCATTAACATTTTTACTTGAAAAAGAGAATGTTGGTGTTGACCATTTAAATATTAAAATGCCACTGAAACAGGTATTATTTTCTTTTAATTAAAATTGCATATTTTTATGATGCATTATTTAGTGTACAAATAACTTAAATTACTTTTGTATGACTTAAATGTGTTTTTAGTGACATTTAATACACTCATGTTTGTGAAAGTTGCAACACCATGAAGGAATTGTGCAAATTGAACCAAACTTACAGGAAATGTAAAGTGAGGTAAGACATGCAAATGAGTAGAATTACAAAGCAATTGCGCATGCATGGAACAAGAACCAACTCCTTATCAGCCGCTTGTTCCAGGTATATAAAAGACTGTAAAGACATTTTGAAATTCGTTTATCTTCCTCTATCTGTGGTAAACGTTTCATTGGTGGTCAATATGTCTCGTCAAAAGCAGAGGAAGCCATACCAACAACTAACGGAGCTCATACAAGGCCACATCGTTGGTATGCAAGAGGGTGGATTTTTGTATCGAGAAATCACAGCCCGCATGCAGTGTAATGCCACAACAGTGATGTGTGTTTGGAAGAAATGGACAGAGGAGAACCAAATAAGGCAAAAACCTGGCAGTGGGGCAAGTAATAGCACAATAGCACGGGATGACAGACACCTGATCTGCATGGCTGTGACAGACCATACAGTATCCTCTCGTGTGTTAGCACAATGTTGGAGCACAGCTACAGGTGTTTTGTTGTCTAGCTCCATGGTTCGTTGCCGTCTGCTGCAGCATGAACTACGTACAAGGGTTCCTCTATGCAGGATTCCCCTCTCCCTTATTTATAGATGCCTTCAACTTCAATGGGCTCAGCAACACAGCACGTGACATGCCCAATGGCAACAAGTTGTTTTTTCCGATGAATCTCAATACAATCTGCAGTACAATGATGGAAGAGTACGCATCAGATATTAGAGGGGAACGTCTTCTCCCGCATTCTGTTATACAGCGTCATACCGCACAAACACTTGGCATCATGGTGTGAGGAGCTATTGGGTATAATTGTCAATCCCATCTAGTGCATATTGCGGGTAACCTCAACAGTGATCGCTACATACAGGAAATTGTGGAGCCAGAGGTCCCCCTTCTTCAACTCATTCTGGGTGCTGTATTTCAGCAGGATAATGCCCATGCACATGTTTCTCAGACTGCACAAGAAGGCTTGTGCCTTCTTCAGTGCACAACAGGTTTCGCTTCTTCCTTGGCCTGCTTATTCCCCGAATATGTCGCCCATTGAGCGTATCTGGTATCTGGCATGCATTGGTTGGCAACTTGCTCGTACAGCTGGTGGGGCACACAATAAGACTGAACTTTGGCATCAAGTCTAAGCCATCTGGAATGCCATTCCTCAGGATTACATTTAGAACCTATATGATTCAATGCCATGACGTGTACAGGCTCTCATCGCTCAGTGTGGTAGACACACAAAGTACTGATTTCCGACATTCTTTTTGTTTTTTTGTCTTGTAAATTTGGTCATTTATTTGTACCACTATCAGTAATATGTGGAATAAATTTCATTAATTTCTGACAATTCCTTCATGGTGTTGCAATTTTCACAAACATGAGTGTAATTGTATAAACAGGTAAATAAAAGATTTATATTTCTAATTATGTTATATTTTGTAGTTCTCAGAAAGCATTATGATTCTGTTCAAAATCATATCTTATTTGTTTTTATATCATAATATAAAGAGCTATTTGGTCTGATTCTTTAAAAGTTGTAGGAATTTGATTTGTCTCACAGATTCTTGTTCTTCTTGATTATATATCAAATAATCAATGTTATGTACTAAATGTTGGACTCTTAAATGATGACAATATAATCTTTTAACCAATATTGGATAATACAAAGTTCTGTTTTGTTATGAAATCATTTCTGGTCCCATGAAAAGAGATAGGAATTTTAATATAAAGTTGTTCAGTTAATATGTAATATAAAGAGCATTTTGGTGTCCAGAATACAGGAGTTATGCTATTAAAATTAGTTAATATGCATTCCTGGAAGGATTTTTTTTCTATCACTAATGTCCATGTCTGGAAAAGGATTTATTCATGTATGTTTAAACTCAACTGTGTGAAAAAAGTTGAAGTCTCTGTTATTGTACTGCCAAATGGCAACATAATCTCTGATCTTAATGAATCTACTAGTAAAATAATGCAAAAGTAAAGCACTTTTGCATTATTTTGATAATTCTGAAAAAGATGATGATAATCATAGATTAATGCATCTTGAAGCAGAGACTCTTATCTATTGTATCTTGATTCTTCATTCTCCCAATCTGACTATGATACAGTCCTTAGATCTAATAGAATAATAAAACAATTTCATACAATAAATACCACATTTATAGGTTTTTTAACTGTTGCCTAAAATTTGGTATTTTTCCAGGTCCATGGAAAGAGGCCAGTTATATTGATACCCAAGAATGATTTAAAGTTCTTGAACTGGGAAATATTAGATATATAAGCAGTGCTGCCTTTTATAGGGTAATATTTAGGGTTAAAGTGCCCTGTGATCTTATGCCTATTACCCATCACATCACAAATTTTGCCAGAAAAAGTTTTAGCCTAAAACTGGTCTGGTTGTCCCTATGACTGGAGGGTTTTAGGATAGGGCAACAGAAGCTAAAGAAATAAAGCAGATTGGTGGTTTCATTTGAACCTTCAAAATGAATGATAAAATGCAAATATATATGTAACTAAATAAATTTTTAAAACTGATCATTTACATATTAAAGTATGTTTGAAATCAAGTGAATGGCTTATTTAATTTTCTATCTTCAGCTAAGATACACAATATATGTTGAAAATGAATGAATTAAAATTAAGTTTTAAATAATCAGACTTATGGGTATATTTTATAATTATTCAAAGATCAGGTGAGATTTTCTTGTTTGTCAAATTGGGATTACCAAACTAAAACATCAATTATCCTCATATCATATTAATACCTCTGATAAAGCCTAAAAATCGTAAGACATTTTAGTTATTAAGATTTCTAAAAACAATGAATTAAGAATTGTTCTGATTATTATTTCACAATAATAGTACAGGGATATGCATCATAGAATCATTTGTCTTATTTTTTTTTATCCGATCACGATTTCAAGCTCAAGCTTAAAGAGTTTTCTCAATTTAGGATAATCTAGAGTAAAATTTAGGTGCTGACAGGGTAATTAAACCAGAAGCAGGCGGCTGCACTGTATATAAGTCTACTTTCTTCCTTGGAAAAGTGCCTTGAGAAGCTCTTCATCAACAGATTTTTAACTGTCATTTACATCATGGAAACTTTTTGAGTAATGACCAATATAATTTTATGACCTAGCATTTCACTGAGGATGCCATCTTTAAATTGTGTGATGTCATACAACAAGGAAAGAGAGATTGACATCTCTTCTAATATTTCTGGATATCAAAGGAACATTTGACAATGTGTGGTGGCCCTCAATTTTAAAACTTATCAGAGTTACCAAAGTAGTGCAAAATATTTCTATTTGCTCAAATACTTCTTACAGGTCAGAACAACTGAGTTTAAATTAGTTGTTGTTAAAAAAAAAAAAACTGTTTCTTAAGTAAAGACTATCCTCAAGGCTCTGTATCAGGATTCCTTCTCAGAAATGTTATCATTAACAACCTGATAATTAAATTTCAGATTACTATAAAATTGCCATTGCAGATATCCTCTGATATTTTACAAAGTAAAGACATTTCGAGCATATGTTTATAAGCACAGAATATTCTGGATTTTGTTTCTCACTGATCTAATGCATACAAATTGGAATTCAATCCACTGAAAAGTAAAGTGATGATTTATAGCAAAGGAGTGAATAAAACAACTGCTTTCTCCTTAAATCTTGGAGGAGTTGACCTCAACTTCATAAGTGAAATAAAATATCTGGGGGTAATTATCAATCACAAATGCAGTGGAAGAGGCATGTAATCTACATTTCTGCTAAATGTGAGAAAATTCTCACCAGTTTGTATCATGTTGCCAATATGAAATTTGGTATTAATTATAATCTTAAACTGATTTATAAGCAAGGGATTGTCCCTTTCATATCTTATTGCTCCAGATCTTGGGGCAATGCTTTAAAGAAAAAGATTATCTGCCAATTGAGAAGAATGCAATGGAGAATATGCCTGCAAATTGTTCTTGGATATAGAACAATCAGTTACGAAGCAACTTTTGTTCTGGCAGGTTTTTCATCTAATGACTTGGAGATTGCCTATAAAAAATGGATTCTATCTATACTTCTACAGTGAATTATACTCCTTGAACAATCTTAATTAAAAACTTCCTCATTTGTCCAATCTACATCTAATTAACATTGTTAATTATGACAAAGACATGGTAAACCATTACAATAGAATTTGTTTTACAGACAGTAACAAAATGGATAGCAAGGATGTTCTAACATATGTTATTTATGATGAAGATTCTGAAACTGAATATTGCCAATAACAAATAAATGATTAAAAAAAACCGTTCTTCAAGCTGAATTGTTATGTTTAAATTTGGCTGTTAAATGGTTTCAAACATGTGGCTAACCATTCTCAAAATTCCCGATATGTTCAGACTCTCTCATCCCTTCATTTATTTGAGAAAATATCATGTTCAGAAAAGCTAATAATTGAAACCCTATTAATAATTAAGTCTCTAAAAACCAAAGATACAGACATTCATTTTGCTTATGTATGAGATATAACAGAATTTTTGGAAATGAGATAGCTGATTTCCTTTCGAAGGACCATTCAATCTTCATATGTCTTATTAATTAAAAAGCAGGCAATTACAATCCCATCTCGTCCATATTAAAGATATTCCTTGCTTCATATGAATTCAAAACGGATTTGTGATATCTCTTTCAGTTATCAACTGCCTCTACATTAACCAATGCTTGCTCTCCAGAGACATAGTGCCATTTTATACCATGTCTTTGCTGTAAATGATTTAAATTTTGTAAGTTTATGAGACTTTACAAAGTTTAAATTTGCTACTGGCTATTTAAAAATGTTAAAAAAACAAAAACAGTTGTTGGCAACATATAAGATGACCATGTATTCTAATTTTAAATTGTTCTTGCACAAAAAAATTGATATGCAAGTTTGCAAATTTTAACAGATTTCCATTTAAAAACCTGTTTACTACAACCTCAAAATATTTATGTTATTTATATTTCTATACATCAAACCCTCTGTTTTTAAGGTAATATCCAAGTATTATAATTGGATTAATATTTTTTTTAAATTTACAGCATATTTCTCATGCCCTATGCAAGTATTACAGCAATAAGTTAACAAACATGAAACATGTACAGATATGCAAAGCAACATATAAGTAAATACAAAAATCAAATACCTCACATCAATTGATAACATATGGGAACATCATGGAAAGGAATAAAAAATTAGCAAAATGTGCAAAAGTTAGAAGGGAAAACCTGGAATTTGCAAAAAGCAGTGTATGGAATCAACCATGCTTTCCCCAAACTCTCAAGCTTCTGGCAAAAATGTTCTCTTTCTTTTTGCATGTTGGAGAAGCAAAAAATAATATGGTCAACATCTTGCTGACCAACAGTATAGGTACACAATGCTGTGGGTCCTAGTTTAAATCTTTCCAAGTAAGACAAAAGTTCCCATGGCCAGCGAGGAATTAGATTAATTTGAAATTGGTAAAAAAGAGTTTTTGGCTGACAATCTTTGAAATATAGTAGGAAAGAACTTTTTAGTCACACCAGCTTTGCTTGAGTTAACAAATTCATTATTCCAGAAGTCCAACATCTTTTGCTTAGAAACAGTTTTCCAGTGGCATTTTAGGATGCATATGTTTAAAGATATTTGCTGTGAAGTAGTAACAGTTACTGCTATTGCTTTCAGAAAACCAACTCTAAAAATTGTGATATCGACAATGACCAAGATGACATAAATCATTTCTTATACAAATGTACCAAATATGAAAATCAACGTGCCCAGTTCAAGGCCTCATGCTTCCATGCAGGCTACAACTGGCCTCCTAATGAAAAGGACCTAGTCACGAACAATACCTTTTTTAGGGCATTCAGAAAATTTATCACCAAGACCAGCACTCTCACCCAGATCACCTATTTACACCAATGTATGTTGACCCCAATTAAATGAGCAATAATGACTTACCAGCTTCTACTGACATCAACAATGATAACGGTGGCAAAAGTGATGATTCATCATTCTGACTGTCAAAGTTCACACCCCAACTGTGGTCTGCAACTTTCCCATCAGTAACAACCAGGACATTGTGTTGTCCATCTGCCTCTGACTGTATGTGAAGTTTTTGTGCTCTCCTCACTGCTTTGCTTTATTGTTATTTTCACTGCAATGTAACATGTTACTTGCATTCCATATTGCACTTATCCTTTGCATTATCTGACATGTCGGCACAACCAATTTTCCTTTGTGTTTAACTTCCCAACCTTTTGTATTTTCACTCCAGTGGTGGGAAGCAGTGCAGTGTTTATCATTATGTAAATGATACTCCTTATTATTCAAATTTTTCCTATTGTAATACCAGCATCACTGTGCCTATATTGTCATGCTTGGTCTATTGCTTTGTGCATCTGCCTTTATTTCTGTTATTATTTTTGTATATTGTTTTTATGCTATATTGTTCTTTGTTTTCTATGTTGTAACTTATCCATTATTGTAAATATCTGTGTATTCATCCCATTTTTTTGTAATTTTTGTATAATTTTGGTCCTAATAAATACCAATGCAGCTCTTGGGCCCCCTTCTCCTTCTTTTTCACTTTCTAATCAATCTTTCTCTTCATTTTCTTCATCTTAAGTTCTTCCCAGCCTTTTTTCTTTTCAACCCTTAGGACAAAGTCAGTTTATATAACAGATAGCCCTCTAATCCTTTATAACAACAACAACACTTTACCTCCAAAATGGAGCATTTTTGATTCATTAAGAAATGTGGCTTATGCCTAGGAAAAACCTGAAGTGATTTCTAATTGCTTTAGGAAGGTTGGTTTTTATCAAAAAATAACATAGATGTAAAAGATAAGCCAGATATGGGCTGTGAAAATTCTGAAGAAAAATGGACAGCACTACAGGAAATATAAATCTTCAGTCTGACTTTAGAGACTACATCCAAATTGATGAGTTAGAAACCAGTAAGATTCCCATGGAGGAAGAATTAGCCAGAAAAGGCATTAACATCAAAGGAGAAAATGAAATGGAGGCAATAGATCATGATGTAGAAACAGGTTGTAGCTTACTGCCAAAAGCACCATACTGAGAATGTGTTAATGTGTTTGGTTGATTGTTCTCTGGAACATTTAAGTCATTTCAACAAATTAAATGATAGAACAAATACAAACAAAAATAGTGCAAGCACATATTGATTCATTTTTCAAACTATTTTAAAATATAGCTTGCATTAATAAAATACCATACCTTTATTAGTGAGATTATATACCTGAATTGCTTTTACTAACATTTTCAACACAATTACCTTGCCGCCTTGAATAAAATATAGCTGTGATTTAATTTAGTTATTGCTTATTTGAGTTTCAAAATGGCTTGGGGAAGACAATTTAGTTTGTCATTATTTACTGAGTGAACAAACATCATGTCCCCATTGAGTTTGGTTAATATTAACCTCATTATTATGAAGTCTGTATTTTTTAGTCCCCTGAACTTCATAATAATAAAGAGGTTTTACTGTATTTATCTTTTATGTCAGTATCATAAATATTTAAACATATCTCTTTAATTAGATTTAAAATTTAATTTAAGATTAATTTGAATTTTTTGTTTTATACATATGTATATAAATATTTACTTACAGACAAGCATTGAACCTTATTCATCTGATAAGAATGCTTCGTTGATTGGATTTTATTTTCCTCCTGATGTAAGTTAAAGTTACAGTTTATATAAATTTATAATGTGAAATTGTGCAAATCAGTATATATAATTCTAATTTCATAAAAGAATTGCCATGGCCATAACATTGCACAACAAAATACAAACAGACTGATACTAGCCATTTCATACAAGGGATTGTCCTTTTTTCTTGAAAGCCAGCCATGCATGTTTGTGCCATACAGCCACATATTGTTATGGTGGAAAGAGATAGATGAAGCAGATATGACCATTGTTCAGGATGATTCAAGTGAAATAAGAGAAAAATTTATTATTACCATAGTCCACCCAAAACATTACTCATTTACATGTAATTTATGAATGAAGTTTAATCAAATTTTTGTAGAACAACATACTGAACTGTGTTGCTTTTGGTTGTATTAAAAGAAGTAAAAGCAAAACTTCAAATTTAATCTTTCAGGGATAAATTTTAATCTAAATTTTTTCACAAGTATCTATATTTAAAATTTAATATTAAAGCAATACCTTTCACACTTTTCCAGTGAGAGATTTATTTAATGTTTTTGGTTTATTTCATAAACTTGCTACAGGTTTAGAATTTTTTAATTTAATACATGAGTAGCTTGATCCTTTGCTTGAAACAATTAAATATCTCTGCTTTGGATTAATTGATTAATTTACCAATTAAATTAAATTACATTTTAATTTATCAAATTAATTTATCAAAGGTTTCACTTGGATCATCAAATTTTGTGAATATTACAGATAGTAAAACTGTTGTAGAGTGAAAATGAGAAATGTGAGTGTTCTATAAAGATGATACAATGCCAAAATTTTCCCAATTCTGATGCAATTCCAATTATTTTGAATACTTTCTAAAATTTATTTTAGTTTAGAAAAATTAATGATTTACATTATGAACATGGTACATTCATTAATTAATAAACATCAAGCTTAAGAATCAAAAATTATAGGAAATCCAGAATCAATCTTTTAAAAGATACCTGAAAATTCTCTATTTATATGTGATGCATATTCACATATAAATGTCTTTATTGTGTAATACAAAATGAATTTGTAATCTTATTTTAAATAAAGTTAATATTGCAACATTACCCCAAAGAAATTAAAGCTAATTCCCTTTTACTCAAAGAACTATCCCATCATGTCACTTATCATCATGTGGAAATTTACCATCTTTGGAAATTGCTTCATTGGCTGATGCAATGACCAGGGAGAACAGGAAGGTAAATGAGAAGATAAACTTCTTTTATCATGCTGCTTTCATTGGTATGCTTGTAAATGTTTTTTAATTCCATTGTATTTAACAGTAAATGAATTCAGCAAATGATGCAACAAACTGATTAAATATCATCAGAATAGAAGAATTAGGCAAATATCTAAACTGTAACTCACTCATCTTGAAAAAGCAATTTTAAAACTTCAAATTGCAGTAGACTTAGTGCAAACAAGTATATTTATTTAGAATTGTACAAATAGCATTTGAAAATGTAATGTACTACAGCATACAGTTTGTGAATTATAACAAAAACTTTCATAATTATAATGAGAAGGTCATTTTATCATTATAAGTAAATATACTAAATATTAAAAATAATTTTATTTAATATTTTTTCAATCAAAATATAATTTTGTTTATATTTTAAACTATTTTGCCAACACTTTAATAATTTTGTTGATTACTAGCCTTGATTTGAAATTGCCAGTCATGCCAATCCAATACCAGTTGGGTGGTATGTCTAATGTCACCATTTTTCCCCTAAAATGGCAACAGTTAATACTGACTGAATGCAATCTCTCATTGCTCTGACTACATGAAAGAAAGTCTACCATGACAGACATCATTTCTTGTGTGGGGAGTCACATAGTCTAGTCTCTGCTTTGTCAGCATGAAAGTTTCCAATAAACTAATACTTAATTGTTAATATTGCAATTTAAAAAATATTTAAATCTTCAATTGAAACAAATAATCAACAATCTTATAAATGTTGAAGAATTGTTTTAAGAATCAGAAATCATAATGAGATTTTTGTCATACATTCCCCAAAACTAATGACTTGGTGACAACATTGAACCTAATTTGACACTAAATGATGTTCCTACATTATATTTTATATGATCATTACCATCATGCACTCAATACTTCATATTTTCTGACTTCATAACAACTCTACTTATTTCTAAATTTCATAATTGCTATTCATAATTAAATTGCTTCCAATTAAATAATTGAAAAACAAATAATAACAAGCAGCTGTTTCAAACCTGTTTTAACTATTTTTAATATGTCTCACTCAAATTTTGGACCATTCTATATATTGAAACATATTTCTATACTTTTATATTTTTTTATTTTGCATAAAAACAACAATTTTATTGTATTATATAATTATATAATTCTTAGATTCAAGTGTTATTCTTACTAAAATAGTTATGTGCTAAATTGTTAAGACAAATTTTTTAGTCATATTTGTAATTTACAATAATAATTCTTTAAAATTTGTATAAAGCAAAATAGTTTTTATGTAGTATCTATTTATTATTTAATTATATCAATTATAAATAAATATAATTTAAATATTTTTTCTAAAAAACGTAAACTTATTATGCTAAATGTAAATAGTATTGTAAAGCTTTTAATAATTCTTCTGATATGTAAAGGATAGTGATAAAGAAAAGAACAATTTTCTGACTTACATATCAGTGTAAAAAAACTTTTTGAAGTTTATATATTTTCTTTTCACTAAATTTTTTGCTATGAGATTTTGACTGATAAAAAAATTAATAGTAATTAGTTATACACAAATATTTCATTTATTATAGTTAATTTCAGTTTGTTTACATTTAAAACTAAATAGATTGATAGAAAATAAATTTTCCTATCAATATGTAGGAATACTAATTTTGTCTTTTAACTTAATTTCAAATTATTACTTATTACAGATACAAATTATAAAAAACTTATGTTAAATTTTTGATTTCTTAACATACAGAATTACCCAATGTTTTGTTGGGTAATCCTGTGTTTTCATGAAAGTCTGAAACTTTGCACCATAAACTGCTAAAGTTCGGATTGCCGAAAAGTATCTAATTAGAAATATTTGTTGTTTTTATTTTATTTTATTTTTTCCAAATTTAAATTTGTAGTTTTTAGATGCAAAACAATTTGTTCTGTTTATTCTGTTAGCTGATGACCTAAATGAAGGTCAAAAATTTAATATTTTTTTATATTACCAAGTTCAGGTTACAAGAAAACAAATATTTTTGGTAACCTGAACTTTAGTAATTTATTTGTTTTGTTCTAATTACTTAGTGTTTAAGTCCAAAGATGTAAGGAAATTACATTTTTAGAATTACCATTAAATTTAATTCAAAACATTATTATTTTCAATTTTTAATGTTGTAAGAATTTTGAATAAAGGAAATCATTAAAAAAAGCTTTTATAAACTTTTTTTTTTCCTGTAGGAATCTTCTGAAAGAAATTTAAATGAAGATGAAAAAAATAATTTAGAAACTGAGCCAGAAAATAGGAATTTGGATAATATTACTAATTCTAAAGGTATTTGAATATATTTAAAATGCTAAAGTTTCATCAAAATAAAAAATTTTTAAATTAAAGAAAAAACAATATTCAATGCTGTTAAAAATATATAAATTATAGTATGTATGATTAAAATGATAGAGGCAATTATTTTTGGTTTGTAAGTAAACAATAAAGTTGTATAAATTTGACGATTAAAACAGTCATCAGCAGTATGTGAAACATTGGCCTTAATGTTTTTTGTATGTGAGATCAATATGAATATTTTTAGTTAGAACTGTAATTACTAAAGCTATGTTAATATTATTATGTATTAAGATTACTGTAATGATATATGATGATTTAATATAAATAATGAATTAAAAATAGTTTATTTTCTTTATTTTTAAATACAGTTGACCCCCCCTATAACACGGTAGATATGTTCCGGTTTTTATGAAATTCGTGTTTTACGAGTCCTTAAATACGTGAGCCAATCACATCCCGGCATGTATGCAGTTTACGGACTATGGCTGTTTGAAAGGTTTTCTTCCATAAAATTAATCAATTCTAGACTAATTTGACTCAACATTTCCAAAATACGTATAATTTTTTGGGAATAATCCATATAAACTATGCTATAAACAAAAAATTGTAGGATTACTTACTGAGTGTGCACCATTCTACCACGCCATTGCTTAAGCTTGTTTTTGTCGTGAAGCAGTGCATCAAATGGCGCTCGCATGCTTCCTGATAAATTATTTTTCTGCGAAAACTTTGCTGAACTTTGGAGACTTAATATAAATATAATTTTATGGCCGTTAAATAATAAATGGTTTTTAGTAGGTTCGCTGCTCGTTTAAACTCAATGGTTTGTGCAATATCCGCTATTGGTCTAGATTCGACCAATCCTGTCATGACACGAGTCGGCGATGATGTTTTACTGAAGTATACAAGTCTTTTAGTGTGTTTATACAAATACAATGGCAATTTTTTTCACCGTCATATAGGAATCTGAACTATATGAACCCGTTTTATAGGGGGTCTACTGTACTAAGTTTTAAATTGTATATATTGTAAAAAATTATCATTTTTACTGTTAACAGAAACAGAAAATCAAGAGATGAAAAATGAAAAAGAAGTGGATTTACCTAACAGCATTGATATTGAGTACAACGAAACTAATGATAGCGATGATGGTGATGATGAAGGTTGGATTACACCTTCAAATATTGAAAAAGTGAAAAAAGAAATGAACTGTCTATCTGTTGATGATTCTCCTATTACTGTTGCTTGTATAACTACAGATTTTGCAATGCAGGTTAATATTATATATTTCTAGTGTTATATTACATTTCCTTTTTAATTTGTACTGCTTAATATCACTTGTTAAAATTTTAAACATTCTTAAGCCTGGACTCCACATTACCTGAAAACAGAAACTCAGAAACAGAACTGAAACATACAGAGTTTTCATTTCAGTTATGTTTTCGTTTTAACTTGACGCCACTAGAAATGCGCCATCTGTTGGTCAGTTCTGTAATTGTCGTAGTCAAACACGGACGACGCTACGGATTTTGCCACGCTTTCTCTGCATTTATTAACAATGAAATTGTAAATAAGCTTTGAATTATTTACATTTTTTGTCGTACAGACATCTGTATTTTCAAACTTCTTCGATGAAGAATTCTAAATCTATTTGTTTCCTCGTCGTTTTCGCTACACTTTCTGCCATTACGACAATCAAACTACACGACTAATGCACGTGACTACGCGTCACAAATGCTTGCGTTTTTATTGGCTGCAGTACGACAGAAGCGCGGAACGAAAACGAAAAAGTTAAATAATTTTTAACTCCGCTTTCAGTCTTGTTTCTGTTCAACTGAACGTTACAAAACTGAAAGTTTCGTCAGTTTGGCTTTCAGTTTTACGATTACGTCGCGGATTCCGGTAATGTGGAGTCCAGGCTTTACAATCATGCATAGTAATAAAATATTTAAGTATTAAGTGTGCATGAAAAACAAATGTATATGATAAACAAAAAGAGGTTATTGATGATAAACAAATTCTAATTTGAAGATTGTTTATAATTAATTTTTGAATGTTACAATTGTTACAGCCATTTGAAAATTAGATACAATTTATTTTTCAAGAGGGTAAAACAGTTTTATTTTTAAAAAGATGTTAAAAGTTTAAAGATATTAGAGAAAGATGATTAGGGTATATAGAACCGTTCACCTATCAGAATGATAGGATGGAATCATGGTAAATACCCATGATTCCATCTTATCATTTTGATAGTAAAGATTTATAAGAAAGCATATTTTTCTTTATGGAAATTTACTGTCTGAATAGGGCAAGTAGAATGCATGCAACTGTAAATATAAATGAAATACTATTTTCCCTTATAACTAAAATTGGATAATATATTCATTGAAATTTGTTTCATAATAAGAGAATTTTAAGTACAATCATGTAATATTTTCCAACTTTTATAGATGTTTCTCTAACTGTCAAAATTCCTTTTAGACAGTACATTTTCACTTTAACAATTCATTAATCAAATTTATTTTAATTACAGAATGTCTTAATTCAAATGGGCCTTAAAGTAGTATCAGTGGATGGAATGCAGATTCGTAAAGTGAAAACTTTCATTCTTCGTTGTCATGCTTGTTTTAAGTAAATAACAATTTTATATCTTGATTTTAAAATTAAATCATAATAGTATAAATAAAAATAATAATTTACTTATAATTTTTTAAACATTTAAATATTTAATATTTTTCTATAATAATAATATGTTTTAATTTTGTTCAATCATTCACTAATTAGAATAAAATCTGAACTCAAAATAAATATTGACTTCTCATGTAGATTTTATAATTCAGATAAATTCCAAAATTTAAAAATTTTAGAAAATTCAAAGAAGTCTTTCATAATTAGTCATAACAAGTTGCTAAAATATGGAATGCTAATTATATTATTATAATTGGTTTAATTAGTGAATGATTGAAGAAAATTAAAATATATTATTAATTTACATTAATGAATGAATATGCTACAGAATTAATTACATTATTTAAGATTATCACTTTATATTTAAATAAAATTATTTTAATTTAAAAGCAGAGAGAGATCAATATTGTTATAAAACAAAAGAAAATAAATTGTACATAAAAATTTAACATATTTTAAGATTCCTATTCCTCATATAAACACTCAATGTAAAATTAAAGTTAAAATATAGAAATAAAATTATGTTAGGAGTAAAATTCTTTATAATTTTAAACAATAATTATTGAGAGAGACTTCTTTGGATACTTTACTTGTATATAATAACCAAACCATGACAGAAACCTTAAAATGCAGTGATGTTTTTAATTTTTGGTCATTTTTTTATTGACCTCTTTCAGAATAAAATGGTGATCGAATGATGGTTTTTGTTTGAAATGAATGGAACATTCTAAATGGAATCAAAAAATTCAATATGGCATTCTCATTTTGAGTTTTTTGCTTTAGAATCATATTTAAATTATATTAGTTAGAAATATAATTATGTTCCATTAGTTTTGAACAAAAATCATCATTTGATCACTATATTATCTTGAAGATCAATAAAAGAAGACAAAATAAGTTTGAAAATTAAAAATGTCACTGCATTTTAAAGTTTCTATCATGGTGTGGTTATTGCGAGAAATTTCTTGAACAAAATTTTTTGATTTTTATCATAGTTTTTACTTTTATTAATAATTGTAGAAATGTTTGCATCATTTAATACATAACAAATTATAATTCCTAAACAAATGCACAGATATTTAAAATGTAAAGAAACCAAAGATAATTGATTCAAGGATAAATAGTTTTTGTTACTTCATCAGATTATCAATAAGAACTTTATCACATAATAAGGATAATGGAATTCAAAGTTTAAAAGTCTGTGTCAAGCTCATATATATATATATATATAACTTGAACATTTCTGTGCATTAAGCATGAATCAAGAATATTGAAATCTTTAAAAATTTATGATTTCTGTTGAAATGTTTTATTTTTAATACCAGAAAATGTTGTTTGTTTATTTTATTTTTATTTTGTTGTCATAATAACAACAGTTCTTTGATTATATTTATTTATTTATTTTTTTTAAAGAACTACAAGTGATATGAACAAAATATTTTGTCCCAATTGTGGTAATAGAACATTGAAACGTGTTTCTGTAACTGTAAATGATGATGGAACAAGATTGATCCACATAAACTTTCGGAAACCAATTAATATTCGTGGTACCAGAGTAAGTCGTATTTTAATTTAGAATACTTCAAAATATATGTGTATACAGTAAAACTTCTCTAACGCAAAGCTCCAAGGGACTTTAAGTTACAGACAATTCAAATTAGAGAATAATAGAGTGAAAAATGCCAATTCTGAATAGATTTGTTTTTTTTTTTACCTCTTGCATTATATAAAGAAGTTTTTGAGTTTTTTGTTTTAAACAACCCATGTAATGCTCATTAGCAAAATGTTTATTGTAGCTAATAGAATTGAATAGTTTTGCAGTTACATCTTATTGAGTAAAGTAAGAGGTTCTCTCCCTTTGGACTGAAACACTGTCTGCAAATGGGCATTGGGCAGTAGAACTAACTGTGAAAATTTCATAAAAGTTGATGATTAGGATCATTTTGGATAGGAAAAATATTAATATTCAAGTTTGGAAAGTTGAAAATAACATAAATCAATGTCAGGAAATTCAAGTCAGAGATGTTAAATACCTATGCTATTCCAATTGAAACCTACCAAATGTTTCATTTTCAAGTTAGAGAAATAATCAAGTTACAGACATGAGTTAGAGAAGCTTTACTGTACTTACATTTGATCTGTCAAAGCTTTAAATAAAATTTATAGGTTAAAATAATATAATTAAATCTGCATTAAGGCATAAAACTTAAGTTGAAGAATATACATTAATTGTTATGATATTTAATGAAATTTAAATAATTTTAATAATATGACTTAAACATTCCACTTTTTATAGTATTCATTACCAATGCCTAAAGGAGGAAAGCATGCAGATAATCCACTTCTTTTTGAAGATCAACCTATTCCACAGAATAGACCTTCACATCTTGCTAGAAAAAAGGTGGATGTTTTTGATCCAGACTACATTGCTAATTCTTCTCCGTTTGCAATTAATGATGTGTATAGTCGAGCAGCAAACCTTGGCATTCGTAATCAAAAGTTCAATAAAAAAAATGCCAGAAGAAAAAAATAAACAATATTGTACTGTATAAATTTAATAATAAAATAATATTAATTTATACTTTACCGTTTCTGTAACTTACTTTTCATATGAAAAATTTTATTTATTTTTTTTAAAGCTCTGGCAATACAACTCTTGGGCGATTTGCCTAGGGGATGCTTTCTGGGAGGTCTTTTTAAGAGAACTGGACTCTATTTAGGCGTTACAGATGTGGAGAAAACCCAGAAAACTCCACGTGGCCATGACTGAACTCTAAGTGTTTAGGGTACGAAGACCGCTTGGCCACTGGTGGGCTTTTATTTAGTTAATTAATCATTAAAAAATTAATTATATTTTTAAAATTTTACTACGATGAAATTCTAAAATATTTATCATAAATTAAATATTTTTAATTTTAAAATGTTATGATAAAAGAATTATAAGATGCATTCATTTTATTCGAATAGTGTGCAGTACCAGCGGAATTGTCCGCCATTTTAGATCTTATCGTTTGCGTGTTTGCTATTGATAGCAATAGTTGAGGCTTGCTTCATGATTTTTTCTGAAAAAATGACAGGATATATTACTTCAACCTCCATTAATAACTCAAAATGTGACTTTACTTTTCATGGTTAACTAGGCCTGTTTTAATAAATTGTTTAAAATAAACATTTAAAAAATCTAGGATAAAAGAAAGTAGTGATGGATGAAAGCTTAACTCTTCCAAGGAATCGTTATTCTTAATTCGTAACTTACACGTTAGAAATATTTGTATGTTTATACATACCGTATAGTTCTGCCCTGTATAATAAGGTATATTCGCCAAATAAGACCCACCTAACGTTTTAAGACGTTTGTTTTTTCACTAGCTTATTAGAGGAAAAAGTGTGAAAGTTGTATTGCAACATACTGTAAGATGTGTACTTGCGGAAACATGAAATAAAAGTTAGCATCACTCGAAAAGTTTTCTGTAATAATATCAACACATTTTCCAAAAGTTATGTAATGGGTTTTATTTGGAACTGGAGGGTCCAAATATGAGCCATTAGTAGTTCCAAAGAAGGCTCACACGTAAAGAAAATAATTTATTAATTAAGGTAAAAAGTAAGAGCTAATTAAATTACAACAAATGTATTTAAATCCAATGAAATACAAGTAGCTTAAACATAAATGGGTGATTCACTTGGAACTGAACGCTTTGTTCAATAGATCATGATTGCACCGTGCATTTTAATAACATGTAATGTAAAACATACCCTATTCTTTATTTCATGCTTCGTCATGAAATAAAGAATCGTCCTGATTGTGTTTTATGCTCATCGTTTCATTTTGTACGGAGATATTCCACTTAATAAGTGTTCGTTTCCGAGTGCATCACACTGTAGCTTTAATAAGTTTAAATAATTTTTAATAAACATTAATTACCATGAACTAGCTAGCTTTACATCAAATTATGCTTTGTTTAACAACGGATATATATAGTGAAAATGTGATCAATGCGAAATCAACAAAATAGATTAAATTTTAATATAATACTGTATATAAAACAATTGTTAAAATCATGCATTAACGCTCACGACACAGGCTGTGAAAGAAATGTGACATCTAAGATCCAAAATGCCGGACAAGTCAGCTATCTTGTATGTAATACTTATAGTGTGTATTTATTACGTCAATTTGATATCATTCTTACAATTTTCTTAGAGCTCTAAATAACATATTTTCTTCTCTATTTGGTCTTTTAGATCATTGAATTATTGTGAGAATGTTTATAAACACTCTTTAGCAACAAAAATACAAAATATTTGACAATTATAATACCAAAGGTTTATGTTATTCCATTAATTTCTGTATGTTATAAATGATTATTTTAAATTATTAATTTAATATATATCATCCAAAAGTAAAAATCAAAATTTTAATACTAAAGTTTCTGGATTTTTAGTTTATTTTAAACTAATTACATTTTATTTTTATTTATAGATTAAAATTACCTTTAAATCTGAAATCACGGAGAAAATTTTATTTTACTAATTAACTTGGTATGATAAATTCTTTCGTAAGATAAGCTTTGTAAATATAAATAAAATACTGTAACATAATATAACAGAAGGGTTAAAAATTCGAAATAATCTAATAACCTTAATCTTTGCTGTTGTTATTTTTATACCCGAGCAACGCAGGGCTCATCTGTTAGTTAACAATTTGATAAACAATTTAAATAGAATACAGAGAAACAATATGTTTAAATAAACTTTATAACATTATATTTACAGAAAAATATACAAGTAGAGCGTCGATTTTCCGAGTCAATTGGGGACTGGGGTTGTTCGTATAACTGATATTTCGGATAACCGATTTATGTAAGAAAAAATAGTTTAACGTATCCGATGTTGAAATTTTTCTCCGTTGCGTGTCGCTTCGCGTTGAATTTTCGTCGATGTTAAGCCTAACAAAGACTATTGTATCGTTAAAAATTATTTTTTTATTTTGTACAAACNATATATATATATTACATGTATACAGAATATAGCATAAAAAACAATATTCACATGAAAGCACGATTTAAATGCTCATTTTTTTAGGCACATCGTGCGCAGCCTAAAAAAAATGAACGTTTAAATCACACGCACTCGAACTGGTACTTATTCATCGCACGAATCAGATGCAGTCAATCAGTAACAAGTAACGTCATCAGATGGTTTGACCTCATTTTCTACAAAGTGGCTCACTGGAATGATGCAGCAACTGAGAAATCAATAGTAGTATTATAAATATAGTAATATATTTTATAATGAGAGAATGAGTAGGCAGGACCATCAAGATTTAAGTGGGCCCTTTTTTTGGAACAACTAGAATGTTTCTTTATTAATAAAAAGCAATTTTTAATTTCTTTTATACGACTAAAGTAGTTGAATGGGAAGATGCCTCCCTGGTGGACTTATGGGGAAATTGACTCCTATTTAGGTGTTAAACGTGAAGAAGTCACGGAAAATTCACGACCAGCTAATTTGGTGAGGCATGAATCTACGACCAAGACCAGTGTTTAGAGGTTTTTTGCTTGAGTACATTGATATTTTCAGATTGGTGGTAAGGAAATTTCATTCCTCCGTGAGATTCCATCGCAGAGAGGAAATTAAAAAATGGCAAATTTCTGCATATTAAATACACAAGTCCAAAACTAAATCCCAAAGGCATTCACGAAGATAACGTTAAATTGCCTAACAGGAAGCCAGACATTATCATCCATTAAAACACCGATGACCAACATTCCCTGAGAAAACCTGACGTAAGGCAGTAGGCTTGTTCCTACATCTTACAGCATTCAATGTTCCTCTCAAGCACGTGAAGTATGTGGCTGTTTACCATAATGCCTCGCCACACCAATAGTGGTGTGCAGTGGTGTCTCGACACCACTGCAATTCCTGCAGTGGTGTCTCGTTCTCTAATGTTTGAAAGGAGATAGCTTCTTTGTTCCCTCCAAATGAAATGACAACAAGAATCGGGCTTTAAACAAAGGCTCATCTGTAAAGAAAATATGACTCCATGGATGTCTATAAACATCATCATCTATTTAAGTTCAAACGATCTCTTGTGAGAGGAAGTAAGAAATCTCGGAATAAAGCCATGCATCATGAAGCCCACGGTATATGGCAGTGTTTTTCAACCTTTTTCATTGAGTGGCATCCCTGATTGAAAAATAAAAAATCGTGACACCCTTGACCAGCGGCGGATCTAGAATCTGAATAAGGAGGGCTAATGGGCCAGATGAATTTTTTGTGAAAGCGAATATTACGTGCAACGCTGGGGTGAGGTCCCTTCCCCGGGAAAAAAATTTTTAAAATTGACAGTTTGAAGTAGCATTTTAATGCAAAAAAAGCATTTCTACCTGTTCAAAATCAAAATTTAAGTCCGTTGAATTTTGTCAAAGTACCTACATGTAAAATAATAGTCTCGCTATTGTTTTTTATATCTAGTTTTATTATCAAATATATTACCATTTTATTGATAAACAATTTTTGTTAAGTTTTTTATACTATTTTGATGCATATATAAAATAAATATTTCATTACTTTTTCTTATATTTTTCATATCAATTTAAAAAATTAAAATTAAAAAAAATGATTTAAAAATTGTTTATTTGTCATCATTGCTTTTGAATACTATGAAAATACTGTAATATTGCACCTACTTTGTGATTGAAACCGCACGTTTTTCAAAGTACAATGCAATGCTTTTTTAAAGTATATACAAGACACAAGTGTCCACGACGTTCTTTTCTGCTAGTTGGCTTGGTACTGGGACTGGGAATGTGAAGGCCAAGCAATGTAGTTTGGGTAAACTCGTGACAAATCGTGCGCACACGTAGCATAGAACATTACATTAACAAGCGATTAGTCATCGTTTCTTTGCTTAGTAGATATCTCTTAGCAAAATAGAACTGACAATGAATTATCTTGTACTACACTTTAGGCATTTTCTAGGAAATTTATTTAAGGCCCTAAACTTTGCGACATACCATATACCAGTGTTTTTCAACCGGGGTGCCACGGTGCCACGATTGGTATCAATCGTGGCACCGTGGCACCCCGGTTGAAAAATACTGGTATATGGTTATCTTGACGTATTTATCCCAGTAGTTGTGAGCTCCGAAGACAGTTGCTTACATTCTGTGACGCCTCATGATTAATTAAAACTAAATAACCTTCCCTTGGCATGTGTTCCAGGGGTAACCTTGGCCAGGAGGATTTTACTCGTTAATGAGCTACAATTTCAAAAAAATTGCAGTATGATAGCCCCAGTTGCTCTATAAAGTGATTGAAAATTGTTCTTCCCGATTGCGCTTCATTCAAGCCAGCTGTGGCACCCATATGCCGAAATCATGTTTAAACACTAATGGCATAAAATTAGCTTTTAAATAAATCCAACACTATGGCCATTAACATTATTTTTATGTGTTTTATTTCATTTTAAATTTGTATACCTCTAAAAAAACACACTGTATTTTATTAAATGAATGACGTAATAAATTAGTTTGAAAAATAGTTTCTCTCGCTCCGGCTACTACGAGAATAGTTATTCTCCGATGGTTGACAAAATTCAAGTATATTGTAGAATTTTAAAATATGAATTTTGGAAAAAAATATACCAGTCATCTTCAACTGCTCTGTTCCCAGAAATTAAACCGGTGAATAATAAACTGGAACAATTTTATTAATTACATTTTTCAGTTTTCTCTTCTTTTAGTTGTAGAAGTTAGATTTTGATCTGAGTTTTATTTTTTCATTGTGTTTCTATTGACTATTATGTTATAGAAGCAATAATAAACAGTTATAATAAAAAGGCAGTAAAAAAGTTAATTTGTCAAAAAAACAATTGATATATAAAGAAAAACATCTGAGATAAAAAAAAAATATTGCGTTGAGTAAAAATGATGGCACCCGAAATGAAATCAAAGTTTTGTTTTGGGAATTTCTCTTTGGTAAATATAAGCTTGACACTTCAAAGCCATACCATAAATTTTTTATTATTGTCTCTGCACTTCACGTTCTTGCTTAAACTACATAGTGACATGGTAAAGCTTTCAAGAACAAATTTCAAAGATTTGGATTTCAATTTGAAAAAATTGTACACCTATAAATTCCCACTCATCTATCCTTAATCTCGAGAATGGGGTTAGATAGATGAAAGCCGAGACCAGACATGGAAAGCTTAGGGGCAGGAGGTCCTGATTAACTATATATAAACTTCAAACGTAAACCAGAAATCATTATTTCAATTCAAAAATTTTCCTTTGAAAGATGTTAGATGGATGACTGGCATGGCTCATTGTTAAAGGAAAAGTATGATGTACAGGAGCAAGTCACTAATTTGAGATGGAAAGCATATATTTTAAATGAAATAAATTAAAAATTGCAGTCCGGCATTGTGACTATGTCACAATAAATAATTGCTCGTTAGCATTTGCAGTTTTTTTTAATAAAACTCATCTCTAACCTCAAAATTTTTGCCATTTTATAATAATTAATAATATGATATTTTATTTGAAAGTTTTTATAACAGATGGCATCACACAATTTTAAAGTTTGGCCAGCAAAGTTACGCAACTCATTGCTGACTTTTTTCCAACCATTGAATTCGAAATATGAATTATATTTATTTTTATTTTAAAGTAACAAAACTGATCAGTATAAAAGTGTTGCAGCACCATAAGAACTTTCCCTGGTTACACCAGTTCTATAGCATTTAACCCAGGCATGGCCAACATACGGCCCACGGGCCGGATCTGGCCTGTTTAATGAATTTGTGGCCCGCGATTAATCTTTCAATATTAGCTACTCAAGTCCGAACAGCTCGATGAATAATTCTGGTGCCTAAAAAAGAGAAATCAATAACTCACTGTGCGTTTAAAGTTAACGCTCCATTAAAAATCTCTAAATGCATTAAAACAGTGTAGAATGTTAATGCATGATAATGTGTAAACTGTATCTGTAATCTCTATGTACAATTTAGTCTCTACGGGGTGACACCACAATGAGATCTCGCATTACCTCAAAATCTTCCTAGGCCAGCCCTCTGGTTTGGCCCATGAAAAAAGTTTTCTTTCCAATTCGGCCCAGGGGCAAAAACTGTTGGCCACCCGATTTAACCCATAAATTCCCAGTGTCCCTATAGTTGACAAAGGTTTGCGATTTTTTTTAAACAAATTACCAAAATATTTATAGTAGTAGTATATTTATACTTTTAATTGGAAACATTGGCATAAAGTCATCTCAAAATTTTAATGTTTCAAATGGTTTTGCAATTTTATGACAGGTGTATTTTACAATATTTATATGTGAAAAAATATGACAAAAGGGATATTGCATTTTTTAAAATCTTATCTTATTCTTGAAATATTAAACTTAAATTATATTATACTAACAAATAAATTATATAACAAAAATCAGTTTAAAAATTAGTTGTCACTTGCAGGTGACACTGGGCAATATATCAACTCAGCTGCTCTTTAGTGAGTGTATGTATAATGGTTCATTTATATTTTTACTTGACCTTTGAATGAGATAATTATAAAGCATGGAAAGAACCCTGACAACATCAATTTGAAACTGAAGGCAATTTTATTCATTTTCCTAGCCAATTTCCATTACATTTGCAAGTTGAAATGCATGCCAGTTTCCAATATAAATTCTAAAGATCAAAAGGTAATCACTGAACCCATTGCCAAGAATAAAAAGGAATTCACAATAAAGAAATAGTTCAAACAATACATCTGTTTTTTCTTCTTGTGGGATAGGTGATTGAAAAAGGTTTTGGCAAATGCCAAAGATCTAAATATCACTGAATGGTTCGAGTTATATAATGAAGACATTGTAATATTGATGGACACTCAGACAACAAAGAAAATAATGTTTATAACAATGGTGCATATTGTTACAAATGCAGCCAAAAATGTTCCTAAAGTGCAATATAGGTTTGCATAAAAATTCCACAAGTGTCTTAAACCTTTTCTTATAATAATAAAAGTTTATTCAGAGAAAATTTGTATTTTCTTATCACTCTACATACTTCGTGTTATATATGATGCATGATACAATTATTAACCAGCAACACCCCATTTTCCAAAAAACTAAGGGTTATAAATTTTTTCTTGATTCTGTTTCATTGGAAAGTATATGCAAATTAGTTATGAAAGTTTTTTCACTATTCTTTATCAGTTTTGACATGGAAATTGATGGGTTAATGCATTATAAATCTACATTCAGATGTTTATTTTCAAAATTTTTTTTATATTTTAAGATCAGAAAATATTTTCATTTAATAAAAATTTCCTTTTCAATTCAAAAAACTAAATTTAATTTTTGAAAATTTTTATTACTTAATTTTTATTATTACATAATACATTTATTAATGCATAAAATAATTACAAAGTTTCAAATTTTCAATATTTTCTAGAAATATATTCAATTCATAAAATTTTTCAAACAAATATGACTTCTGAGGATGATCTTTTTTTTTTATGTACATATAACTTAAAAAGTTGAAGCCACAACAAATTTGATGTTTTATATACACTGAGTAAATACTATATATTATAGTACCAAAATAAATTGCAGCAATAATTAAATACTTTTCTCGTTTATGCTACAACACATTGTTTTATATTATATTTACATACAGATATTTATACATATATATATATATGTGATATGACTTTTTTAAAATAATCTCAACGAAACAGTATACAGTGTAGCTACATAAATTCAAAAATTTCTAATGCACCAGCTTAAATATACATAATTTACATTTATGATTTTCCAAAAATCATTTTTCATTAATGATATAATGCACAGTATTTCTTTTATAATAAATAATATTTAAATTGTCCAAAAATATTTTTTTTTGTAGTTCATAGTATAACCAAGTATTATTGACAATCTGCAGGCATATATTTAGTATAACTTTTATCAAGTACGTTTAGAAATATGTTGAATTATTAACTTACCGTTCTACTTATTATCACAGTTCACTCACCAATATTTTATGCAACATACAACAATGTAACTTTTAATAAAAGTATTCTTCAGCAAACATTTCAGTATGATTTCTTTTTTCTCTTTGATATTTATTATATACATATATATTTAGAAAATAAAAAATAAAAATAAGAGGAAATACGGAAGTTAGTTGTTTTTTTTCTGACTAGTTACACATTTAAAATGATTCTCTCTTTATCCTTGCTTACTAAGTTTTCTGAACAATACAATATTTGAAATTTATATTATTCCATATACATCTCATTTTTACTTAGTATTTATACAGACATGTACACATATAGTTATTGTAAAATTGAAACATTTATTTTTCTAACATTGATTCAATGAGGAACATTTACAAGTTAAAGAAACTTTTTTAATTAATAATTCAAACTGTAAAACATATATATACTTAAACAAATATTCTTCATTTTTTTAATGCAGCAGTTTGATGTCAACTTTTTAAAAAAATATGATTTCTCTGACAAAAAATTAATAATATTCTGATCTGATAGATTTCATATGTGCAAGTATTCATATTAATAAATATGTAGGAAATCAGCACTTTTATATCTGGGCACAAATAACTTTCAATTAATATATGTATATATATATATATATATATTTGCATAGTAAAAGAGTCGATATAATATTAACTGTTATGAAAACTTTTATGGAAGTTAATGGGTTTTTAAGACAAATAACAGATTCAATGATTGTATACGCGTTGAATAAAATTACGCATCTTATTAATGAGAAATTTCCATGAAAATGACATCACATAAAAATCACCGATACGTAAAATTCTAAAATTGGTTACAACAGCAGATTTTGAGTTTCTTAAATACAAATATCGCATTGTAGATTTCGGAACTAGAAAAGTTATAGACAAAACATTCTTGTCATCAGGTAACTAAAAAATAAATGCTGCCGATTTGTTTAGAAACCTCTCAAAACTTTGTTTAATTTTACTAGCTGAAATGAAATTGATGGATTCTTTCGATTTATTTCGTTGTAATAAAGTGCACAAGAAGATTAAAAATGTTTGTAACCATACAATAATATACCAAACTAATAATCCATCAAATTCAGTTCAGTATTGAAATATTCATAAAACAGAACAGTATTTAAAAATCTGTTTAGTTTTAACAAATTAAAATGGCAATGGTTGACTTTAAGTAGAAGTTGACTAGAAACAGATATCATCATTTCTGCAGATTATGGAATTCTTTGTTTTTTCAGTGTATTTCTACTGCTTTAGAAACAGGAATAAAATTCAAATGAAATTGTCCAGCTGAAAAAAAAAATTTAAATAGATCAGATTTTTCAAAATAAGCAATAATTTAATATCAAATTATGTCAAATTTTAAAAATAAATTTATAAAATTCTTAAAGGCTTCTAATTCTAAACTTACAACTGAAAATTTAAACTGCAAATCACTTATTCATGAATCATGTATCAAATAAATTTAGTAAGAAAATTACTTGATAGCAAATTTTTATTTTAGCTGTAAACTTTTCATTGTCTATATATTACAGATAAATTGTATGATTAATTGCATTGGACTTCAATCATTTCTAAGCCATATTCCAACCAACTATATTTCTTTATTTTAGCATTTGCATATTAAATTAAATAACTGGAATGTCTATATATGAATGATCAAGTATCTTCCCTGAATATACACATAAATTACTTTAGTTTTTTTAATATACAATTTTATTAAAAATCTAACTAAACCAAATATAAGTAATTTTTCATTTAATAAAGTAAACTTTCCTACATTAAGGAAAAAGTTCAAATAACAAATTTAAAATTAACAAAAGCACTTGACATTAGAAAAAATATTTTCTTCTAAGATTTTTCATAAAATTATATATTTAAAAAACTTTTGTAGAAAGTTTTTATAAAATAATTACCAACAGCCAAAGATGATTTTATCTTTATTTTTCTTAGTTATTTATAAATTTTATATAACATTTTTCATCTTCAAAATTCTACATTAACAGTAACAATAACATTGTTTTTAAAGTATGATTTCAAGAGAAATGGCCAATCAGCAGAATATTAATTCAAAGATTATAATAATTGTAATATCATATTATAATCTTTGTAAGTTGATCTCTTGATAAGTTGAACTTTCTTAATTTGAAATTCTCACTAAATCTAAATTTTATTGTTACTCTGATTAATTACCATAGATTCAATACATTCTGTGGTTCTATAAGTCATAGTATTGATAGTTTTCAGATCCTATTTTGCTAATTTAAAACCCAGATACTTTACTTCATGTTTAATTTTATGCACTTTCTTTTGCATTTTCAAAAGGATGGACAATATTATTACAAAGTTGAAGATTGATATGGTATAGAATTATACTTCTGCATGATAAAATTTAAAATTTTAATGATGTTTTATGAATAAAGTAACAATCTTATACCTGAGTTGCTACTGGCCAATCAAATTTTTGATTTGTCTTTATCTCCTTATTTGGAACTAAACATTCATACTGTGCAAATTTCACTGTAAAGTTTGAACTGCATGTTGATTATTTTCATTGCTGATAGTGACCAATTAATCAGTGTGTCTAGAATCACGGCAGTGACACTCCATACCAAGCAAAAAGTCACTGAATAACTATATATATATGTGTGCACACAAGAATTAGAGTTGCCAATTTTTCAAGGTTGATTTCTCTGCCTCAAGTGCCTAAATTCCAAATACTTGGTTCAAAATATAATTGTTTTCTTATGCAGTATGCAAAATTTCAGATTTTTCTTTAAAGTGATTGCTTAAAGATAAGCAATTGAAAAATACAAAACTATTCAAAAAATTTGTATTTTTTTTCTCCTTCATCCAGCACTGCAGACACTCCTACAGAAAAACTATTGGGTCTAGAAAGCTCAAATTTTAAACTTAAGTTTCTCTTGATATCAGTGATATTTCAAAACTTCAAGAGGTTTCCCATACAGTTATTTTACTTTTATCATTTAATTTTATGCTTTTGAGGATAACATTGCATTGAAATGAATGATTTTTATAATGATTTTACTAAAAGCATATTGAAATGATTTTAACAGCATATCAGTTGGACCATCACCGAGCCCTGACTGAACAGTATGTATGTTATCATCATAGGTTTTGATGTAATAACAATCATTAACCAAAAAATTGATATCCAAACAAAAACATCCGAGATGTACAAAAACTGCACAATTCGCATTCGGAAATGAAATTTAGAAAATAATAATACAAGTAAAAATCTTGTGGGTACTGCTTCAAAGTGCCTGGCTTAACCTGTATCAAAGTTCCTAAGAAAAAACAATTTGACTGTCATAATTTTTGTCTTAGCAAAACATTTTTACATTTCAGTTGACTATTTTCATCCTAAAGCAGATAGAAATGGCAAGCATCAAAAAACTAAAGATTCTGTCAATTTCTTTCAATCAATTCTTTATGACATCTTATTATTGGAGACATAATTTATGACATTATGTTATAAAGACTGTAGAGGAAAACAAAAACATCAGAAATTGGAAAGAATTTGACATTTCTTTGAGTATTCTTTCTATAGATTTGAAAAACAAGGAGAGGATTTTGGAAAGTTTCAATAAATAACAAAATCAGATATAACAGAAAATAAAGTGTAAATGTGATTAGCCTACCAGAGGCATGCTGAAGTGGTTTTTACAGTATAGAAATAAGAACATTTCTGTCAACAATCTTTTTGAAGAAATAGCTGAACAATTCAAACAATAGTTGAGAGTTATTGAATTTAAAGCAAGCATCTGGTAGCTGAATAAATTTAAGAACAAGCATGGACTAGATTTTAATAAAATTTGTGGTGAAAGTGCAGAAGTGCGAGAGAACTGTAAAAAGTGATTGAAAAGTTCAAAAACTTTTACAAAATATAGCGTGGATGATGCTTTCAATGCAGACAAAACAATTATTCAGAGATAATTCTTGTCAGAAGTAAAAATGCAAAGAACATGCAACTCTTCTTTTGGGAGTGAACATGTCAAGTAATAAATTTTAAACTATGATATATACAGCTTATTGTATGAATCATGTTGCATATTATTGACAATGAATCATAAGAGTTTGGAGTGAACCTGCTGGATAAAATTAGAATAATTAACAAAGCTTGGAATGAAATTCCATTCCTAGCTTTGCTAACTATTCTCATTTCATCTAACAGATTCACTCCAAACTCATATGATTCATTTTCAAAAGCTTGGAATGAAATTCCACAAAGCACCATTGCAAATTTCTTTACAAAAACAGGTTTCATCAACAATTTATAATGTTTCAAATAAATTAGAATCCATTAACTATATTGAAGAAAACTGGTCCAATCTCATTACAGCAATGAGTGAAGAAAAAGTGCCATTCAAAGATTTGCTGACATTGACAATGACTTAGCTGTCTGCTGACACTTATCTGATGACATCAAAAGCTGAAATAAAGAACCAAGCACAACAAACAAATAATGAAGATGAGAAAGAAATAAATCCAGTCAAAAACAAATATCCTGTTACCTCTACATTTAGGGAAGTCAGAAAAGCTATCAAGTTTTTAAAGGGCTTTCTAGAAAAAATTTCATTCATAAAACAAGAAATCATTGACAATAAAGATTTATTCATTGATAGTGTCAATGCTCTGTTATTTTATACATATATATATCCTGAACTCCCAATTATCTAAGCATGGTTTATCCATGCATAGATAATTTGGAGAATAATAGAGCATATTACTGTAAAATGACAAAATATCATAAGCAACATTCAGTTTTTCTTTCCTCCCTCAACTGTCAATTCTAATAGACTGAAGCAAGTCTCTTAGAATTGACAGTTGTACTGTACCCCTGGAATATTATTTTGCAGTAAGCAAAGTTGGTATTATAAACAGATGTAAAAAAAATCCTATTAGTCCTAAAATTAAAATACAGCAATTTAGAAAAAAAATGTAAGATTTAAATTTCTACATGATATTTTTGAAAATAGAAGAAATTTACATTTTATGTTTATTGACTATATCGACTGCTCAGAACAAGAGAGTTACAACTCAAAAATATAGATTTTTCAGGAGAGCCATTTGAAGTTTTCAATTCCAGCTGATAAATCAGGGAATTGTTTAAAATCAATGGAATTTGGTTTGAATGTTAATTATAGTCATTACATTGAGTTGGAATAATAATATTATTTAAATGTATTTTCTCTGTTATATTATTACATATTTTTTGAGTTGCAACAGTTTTGCATTCAAAATGTCATTATTGTTTTCTCAGTTTTTTACTTAGAACAGCTGTTTGCCATTACATAATAATATACATTTTATATAAAGTTACAGTATTTATTTTAACAGAACAGAAAAATGTAATGTTACATTCTGGTTTTATGAGACCCATGTTGTTCAAACATGACAAACAATAAAAACAAAAGTAAGAAATTTCACAAAAAATTAACACGGTCATTAAAAAAGTATCACTAATTGTGCTATGGTTTTATCAAGCAAATTAGAGATCAGTCTTTTTCAACACTACTGGAAACTTTCAGAGAATTATAAAATGATGCATGCATGCTTGGAATGACACCACTTTTACACAAGTCCAGCAAATCTTTCTTCTTTCCAGCATCTATCCCCTGGTGGTGAAGAATAAGCTGGGTTCAGCATGACTTTGGCAGATCTACCTCTCATTCTTTGTCGAATGTTTAACTTTTCAAAATCCTCTTGGGCATATGAGTGCTTGTAGAAGATGGTATAAGGATCTTGTTTCATGACCTTAATGATCTTAATATTGGGCCAATTCACTAAATTATTATTTTCATTTTTTGGAGAAATTGTTTCCCATTTGTTGTGATAAGTCTTTCAAATTGAAGATATCTGCTGTATCTAGTTCAGTCACATTATAAACGCTGCCTTTTTTCTTGGCTAATTTCAGTACTGGTACCCATTGAGCAGGTAGTGTTATTGTCCCACCTTTAACAACTCTTCGTTTTTCACGCTCAATGGTGGAATGCATTGAATCATTCTCATTCTGTGTGTGCCCTTGAATGAGAAATTTGTGAGTAATAGTGTTAATATGGTCTCTATTATTTACACAGTATAAAAGTAATGAAGCAATGAATTTATTCTTGTTCTGCCCTGCATAATTATCTGAAAACAAAACTACTTCATTAACTGTATTGGGCAATGAAGTAAAGAACTTATAGAGGCATGTTCCAATTTAATTTAAACCTCGTTTGGCCAAGCCTTCATGCCAAAAATAACAGTGGCCCTTACTGTTTGAAATATCATAAATTGTAAAGTTGTAACATGAGAGTTTCCTTTTGTAGTATAAGGCAAAGTATAAATTAGGCAAGGCAAGACATTTAATAATTATTTATATCATTCCGTGGTATAAACAATAAATTCCTATACAAATAAAAATAATTTATTGTTAATTTAAAATCATCGCTAGGGCGCCTCTAGTGGCCGTTTTTTGGCATACTGTTACACGGATCGACAGATGGACACACGTTCATTGGGTTATATAGATAGATAGATTTAGAATGCAAGAGTTGCAACTTTATATGAGACTTTCTTTCACCAAGAATGCAATTAAGTGAAAGCTGAAAACTGTTACAACTCAAAATGTAACCCTCTTGAATTCAATAACAGAGTGTATTAGCATATTGCAAAACTGTTATATGTACATCCCAGAGCCATAATAAGCCATTTAGAGCTATAACCTTTATACATAAGATAGAACTCGATACAAGCATTCCCATAAGTACAATAACTAAAACATCAAAAATTTTGAGTTGTAACCCTCTTGCTCTGAGCAGTCGATATATATATTTCATGTTATGAAACTTGGGACTAACACTTGCATTATAATGGAGTTGAGCTGTGTATATATTGTAGTTTAAAACCTCTAAACAGTTTTTTTTTTATAGTTTAGATGTCTGTTTTGGATTATCTGTTTTATTATTTTCTGTGCACACCCATCCACTAATTAGCATGGATAATTGGAAGTATTGGTGTATTTAAAAATTAATAAATATATTTGATGTATTTAAGTAATAAAAATGTGTAAATAACTGTAATGTAATAATGTATTTAAGTCTAACCATATTGTTTGTATTATCATATTTAGTCTCATTAAAATAATGATAGTTTCCATAACTCAAAATTTCACTAACACTTTTGCTGACAATTGATATGATTTTGTGTCATGTAGATAATGAATGGTTTTGGTAAATTGTGCACATGTTATTTTTCAGATGTCATTTATTGCTACCTGTAAGTGTAAGAAACATTTTAGAATATACTATTGCTTAGTTTCTTACTTTCCCAAGACCATTTTTATAATAATGTTTCTTCATCATTTTTGTCCTTGGGCAGATGCTGGTGACTCAATTTCACATCACACACAATTCCATAGATTGCTCAAAATAAAATTTTTTTTTATTCTTAATTTGTGTGTAACAGTGACAGTTTATGAAAAAACAAATTGACATATTCAGTGCAACCTTTTTTATGGCATTAACAAAAGTGTTAACTTGAAAAATTTTCTTTCCCCCTTCGACTTCAAGTTATCAAGAGTCTGCTGTATTAAATTTCTAAAAACATGAAATTACAATCTCAATGCATGTTTATATAAAAAAATGTTAATACTTTCAAATATCTCTTACTTATTTATTACAAATTAAGTCACTATATAATTTTATGTTATTAATTTTATTAATTTATATAATTTTCTTACCAGATTTGATGATATCATCCTGAGTTTCTTTACAATCACATCCTCTATGTCCAACTCCTCCACAATTATAGCAAGTTAGAGGTTTGATATGAGCATTGGTTGGAGGTAGAGTACCTTGAACATAAGTACAGTTGCCTGGAAAAGTAATAAAACCAGCAGGTGGTGATGACGATGGGTGGGGAGTAGGTGCAGGGGTTTGCATATGGTAACTAGTATATGTAAGGTCAGGTAGAATATTTTGAATAGGATACATAAAATTAGAAGCTTGAGATGGAGCTGGCACTGTAGGTGATATGAATCCATTATGTTGTGAGGCAGTATGTGGGTGAAGGAATGATATTGGAGGAGGAAATATTTGAGGTATGTAACCCATACAACCATATGTTATTGTATTGGTAACATTAGTATTAGGTACAAGAGAAGACATGGAAGGTGATGGGCACATAGAATTTACAGTGACATTATTAACACATGATGGTGGTGATGATGATGACGATGATGATGATGATAATGACGACGATGATGAAGTACAATTTAACTGTTGACTAGTATGCACTATTGGGGATATAAATGAAGTATACTGGGTTGTAACACCCTCAGGCACTTGTTGTGACCTTGTAGCTGCTGCTATTTCATGCATATGCACTCCATTTGGACTCATTTGATTACTGTTAACTGATGATGTATTTGAATTCACAGATGAAATAGATTTAATTTCATTTTCTGGTGAATTAACAATATGATTCATTGAAGTTGTAGCTGATCTATTGCTTGGTATATGAGACTGAATATCAGAATTTTTAAGAGGAATTGATATTTGCTGAAAAGAATCTTGATCTCCATTTAATGGCAAATAAGGGCAATGGAGAGGTAAAGTATTTGGTCGAGACAACTGATGATTAGAAGGCATATTTGTTGAAATAATATGAACATTTTTTTGTTCTTCAACAGGATTTGAAGTATTTTCTTCTTTTCCTTTTAATATTGAAGTTGTCTTTTTAGTTTTACCTGAAATATTTTTATTCTCCATTCTTTTCTGACAATTTTTATTTTTCTGTGTCTCTTTCTGATTATTATTAGTAAGCTGACAGTCATAAATTTTAGGAGTCATAAATGTGCCTGAAATAATTCAAATAAAAAATAATTAAACCAAAACTTAAAATTATTTACAAATGTAAAAATACATATATACACTTAATTCATATTATCATCTCAAAATATAATATCATATTAAAGTCAAATTATATCCTAGAAGCATTTAATTTACACAATGTAAAGAATAAAAAAATTAGCATCTACATAAGATCTGTCCAACATACAACCCAAAAAGCTGTATTCAATCCACTAGTCACTAGAAAAATCTCTTATTTACAGGGTTCCTACTCAAATTTTTGTTTTGAATTCCATGACTTTCCCTGACCAACTCTGTCCAAATTCCCTGACCCTCACATTTCTTACAGTATGGAATATCAACATAATAAAACAGCATTTTACTTACTGTACTTACTGTGAATGTTGAGTACATCTATCCCTCTTTTTGCACATTTGATACATTCCAAAGACTGTGCCAAAAAGTACAGTACTTTTTGGCACAGTCCTTAAAAAAATGTTTGATAGGATCCACAACTTTAATGTAATGAAAAAATAAGCAATTTACAAATGAAATATGAGCTTTTTTATTTTATAATCATTTATCATTATTAGTTGTATGTAAATCTAGTAAACACAAGGTAGCATGAAATCAACAAACAGTATTCTCTGATATACAAATACAGTAGACCCCCCCTATAATTACAGTCCCTATAATTATGATTGCTATAAAACTGCGAAAAAATTGCGACAGTATCCGTAAAAACCGGTAAAAAACTCCTATAATTACGTAAAATGTCATTGGGCAGCTGAACTACTTTCCCGCCGTCCGTAGCGCCACGCTACGAAGAGATTACTATCGTCTGTACAGTATTATATATAAATTATATATAAATTAGGTACTGTACATATAATTATATATTAATTATATATAAATTAGGTACTGTATATATAATTATATATTAACTTAATTTATTGTAACTTTATTATAATTAAATATATATTTTTCGCCGTCTAGCGTCACGCTACGGCGAGTTAGGCGACCTATCGTCTGTTTAGTACTGTAATTTTATACATTTCTTGTGAAAGAAACATTTCTTATTTAACGGCCATAAAAATTATTTATATNCCGTAAGTCTAATACAGTACTGTAATTTTATACATTTCTTGTGAAAGAAACATTTCTTATTCAACGGCGATAAAAATTATTTATATTAATGATGTCTCCGAAGTTCAATGAAGTTTTCGCAGAAAAATAAGTTATCAGAAATCGGTTGTGGTTTGGTGTGCTGCTTCGCGATGAAAACAAGCTTTAGCAATGGCGATGTCAAATGGTGCATACTCGATAAGTAATCTTACAATTTTTTGTTTATAGTGTAGTATACACGGATTATTTCCAAAAAATATATACGTATTTTGGAAATGTTGAGTTGGATTAGTCTAGAATCGATTAATTTTATGGAAGAAAACCTTTCAATCAGCCGTAGTCTGTAAACTTCACACATGTCTGGCTGTGATTGAAAGGACTCGTAAGAAATCAGATTCCTAAAGAATGGAACGTATCTATGATCTTATAGGGGGGTCGACTGTAGTACTGTACTGTGTTTAAAAAAAATCTTTCTTTTAAGCACAGTACATGAAAATCAATTTTCTTGACTTATGAACATGTAATTTTAAAACCAATCTTTCAAGAAAAAAATGGAACTTTTTTAAAAAAACAACATACTTTTAACAAAAAGTTAAATTTAAAAATGTTCAAATAAAGCATTTTTTCCTCGTGTAAAACATCTATTCGGTTACCTAGTTGATGTTCAAAATTATAACATATTATAGTATTACTACAGGTATGGTCAATATTGCTAGTTTTTAAGACCTAAATTTGCCAAAATCAGTGATACTTGTTACCCAATTTTATTTCTATTAAACTAATTATTAAACTATGTATCACAAAGCAGGAAATTAATGAGAGAGAGAGAGAGAGAGAGAGAGAGAGAAATGTGCTAGCAGTACAGTATTTTCAAGGAAAATCATAACAGATGTAAAATGCTTGTGTGGACCACAAGTAGGCGCGAGCATTTTATATCTTTTACTGTAAATGTCAGGTAACTGTTTAAAACATTACTAAACAATATAAAAAATTAAAAATGTGAAAAACAATTAAACTATAATTTTTACTGATCTATTTAGTTATTTTGTAGTGAACATTCTAATAAATTACCATTTCAACTTTTAAAAGTTTGCAAGGAAATTTTTAGTTAGTTATTTTTTTATTCTAATTAACAACTTCACCTTTTTATAATTGCTAAATTATTAAAATTAAAAATTAAACACTATTACATAAAAGTAGTTTATCCTGCTATTAATCCACAAAAGTAAATATATATAGCTTCAAAACAGTGGAAAAAAAGCCATTTATTTTTTTATCATTAATGAATTCTTTAGTCTGTTACAAAAGTATAAATTTATACCTTTAAATTTTATAAAGTTTTAATACACTGGAAAGAAATTGGGAATTATGTTTTGTTAGGCAATAAAAATTATTAAAGTAAAAAAATGATAAATATTTGTAATTTATTGGTATTATTTATCAATTTTCACATTTTGTTCTCATTTTTTTTTATATCAATTCATTAACACCTTACCTCAAATTGAGGGTGTGAATGATAATTGCATAGGGGTTCAGAAAGGGTTCAAATATTTTGGAAAAATGTAATCGATGTTACATTATCATAAATATTGCAGATTCTCTCAAATTCACGATAAAGCATTTTTAAAATTTAAAAATGCTTATTGATCTGGAAATATATTATGTTAAGGACTCTTTCATCCACAGAGTTTTGCAATGCTCTCCTCAGTGTTGCATTTTATAATAATTCTTTACATAAACAATTAATGTTAGTTTTAAAACTGACCTGCAACTATCAGTAAAAATAAATGTTTCTATTAACTGTCAAAACATTAAACCAAAATTTTTTTAAAATTAAACAATTTGATGTGAATTAAAGTTCTGATTTTGAGTGATTTTAAAATATATTATTACAATATAATAGAACAATAAATAAGATTTATTCCTTCCATAAAATTAAAATTAATTCATTATATGTCATTGTGAAAGGTTCAGCACTACGTGCCTCAGAAAAATTTTCAGTGTTTTCAGAAGATGCTTTTAATGAAATCAGACAAGGAAAGCAGTTAAGCACATAAGGAAACACACAAAAATTTTATAAAAGACAGATTTGTACATCTAATGATGTCCTCTAATACTAAAAATGTTTCAATAGAAAAACAGATTCTAGTATATTCGTAATAAAGATTGCAGCATTATTTCTTGCTGCCAGCAGATGGCTACACTTAGCCATCTGCTGGTAGCAAGAAATAATATCAATAATTATATTGGTCAGCCATATTCAGCAAATGAAATTAACAAAACAGCTAAGCAGACAAATTCCCTGACTTTCCATGACTTTATCCGAACACTAATGAAAATCCCTGACTTTCCAGGTGTGTAGGAACCCTGTATTTATTTATATTCATAGTTTTGTTGAAATGAGTTTAAATTATATTTCAAAACAACAAATACTTATCCTATTAATATTTGTCTGATAAAGATATCCCAAATATTTGTCAGATAAAGAATTATTTTAAGAAACCTTCAAAAAAAGTTCAAAAACTACACACGCTTTTCTTAATTGGTGACTATATACATTGAATATTTGCTTCCAATGAAGTATAAATGAACTTTGTCACTTTTATTTTCGTCCTTTCTTTTTTTACTTATGTATCTTTTTATAGACTTGTTCCACTGTATTTTACAGAAATATTTGCAAAAGTTAAAAATCTGACTAAGTAATGATGAAAGTAATTCGTAGTAGAGCAATATGTAACAAGACAATTTAAAATGATATATTTTAAGAGGCAATAATTATATTTCATAGAAACGATACAATTTTAAAAAAATCTTATTAATAAGCTTTTTTAAATGTTTTCAATGTACATGCATTATTATATTTTACAATGGACATGATATAAATTAATAATATTTGGATGAGAAAACACTGATTAATTAAATGGTAACAACACCACTTAACCACTTTTAGCCAGTTGCATGCTAAAACTGGTTAAGTGGTGTTGAGATGTTTTTGATGGTGGATTAATCTGTAGGCAGTAACATCACAGATTTGATCACTAAAATAAATTTTTATAGTCAATTGAAAGAAATTTTTGAATATATGCAATTTTTCCATAAAATATAATGGAACAGGTTCACAGTAAAGTATACTGATAAAATAAAATAAAAAAAGTTAAATTTCCTAAAGAAAAGTTGACAGAAAAGAGAAAAAAAATTGACAACACTATAAATTCAAATACAAAGGTCTCACATAGATACAACTGTGTCGTTTGGCCAAGCCTTCATGCCAAAAATAACAGTGGCCCTTACTGTTTGAAATATCATAAATTGTAAAGTTGTAACATGAGAGTTTCCTTTTGTAGTATAAGGCAAAGTATAAATTAGGCAAGGCAAGACATTTAATAATTATTTATATCATTCCGTGGTATAAACAATAAATTCCTATACAAATAAAAATAATTTATTGTTAATTTAAAATCATCGCTAGGGCGCCTCTAGTGGCCGTTTTTTGGCATACTGTTACACGGATCGACAGATGGACACACGTTCATTGGGTTATATAGATAGATAGATTTAGAATGCAAGAGTTGCAACTTTATATGAGACTTTCTTTCACCAAGAATGCAATTAAGTGAAAGCTGAAAACTGTTACAACTCAAAATATAACTTATTCAGAAGTTTTATGATTTTACTTTTTTATATTTTGGCCCATAAAATCAAACTTAATCTTGAATCTGGCCCACTATTTGGATTGAACATCCCTAATCCAGATGCTTAATATAGCTACCAAGAGATAATATTACATAATAATCACTTCTATTGCCTTCACTTATACTTTACAGTATGATACCATACAATTAATCTATATATATAAAATTGCTTGTCCTGAATGACTGATTCATCATCGCCCAGAGCAAACCGCTGAACCTAGAGAGGTGAAATTTGGTACACAGTTACATCATGAAAATGCACACTAAGAAGGGATTTTTTGAAATTCTCCCGTGAGGAGAGCGAGAGCATTAAGGTTTAACTGGAAAAATGGCTTCTACTGTACTATTTTAGATGTGGTTTTTTTGTTTTTAACTGCGTATTAGTAGAGTATGCCAAGGGAATGCACACTTAGAAGGAATTTTTCGAAATTCCTCAGTGGGGGGAGCATTAAGGCTTAACCGGAAGAACAGCTTCTACTGTACTATTTTACATGCAATTTTTTGTTACGTTTAGTCTTCATTAAGTACTTAAAGTGTATTAAATTAATAACATTTCAGTCATTGTTATAAATATTTTTATATATTTCAATTTTTTAACCAAATGTTTGAACCTTTTTAAATTCGAATTTGTTATTGCGTATTGGTTCGATTATAGAATGATTGTAAACGCTCCAGAAAATTCATCAAATTGAAAATAGTTTTTTTGATTCTCAGCAATTCTCATCATTCTCGTCAGTAGATGTTATATAACAATTACTATGGTTGTTGAAATACAGAATATAAATGGGGTTTGCTTGCAAAACCTCCGCAGGCAAAGTCGCAGGTAACAGCTAGTATGATATAATTTAGTAGCAGAGCAAGTATACTAGTGTATGGTCTGTAATTTTTTAAATATCTTCCAGATTACATGTAATTTTGGATTAATAAATCGGGATTGAAATGTAACCTCTACATAAAATATAAGTTTCCTATATAGTAATAAAAACAACAATTATACAAAAACAATACAGTCGACCCCCCTATAACACTGTTGATTATTCCGTTTTATATGAATTCCATGTTGTACGAGTCACTTAGATTTTACAAATACGTGTGTTGGGCTGTGAACGGCTCATGTATTTGTAAAATCTAAGTGACTCGTACAACACGGAATTCATATAAAATGGAATATTCAACAGTGTTATAGGGGGGTCGACTGTGTTTCAAATTTTCAGACTTATGTATCTGAAATAATAAAAAAAATAATGATCTAATACATGCCCTTATAATTTATCTACAGTGAAAAAATCTTCTTATACAAGTCTTCATGACATTTCATTGCAATAAAAAATTTCCTTCTAAAATTAATTACTATAAAAAATATTAATTAACAAGGAACAAGACCAATTAAAAATCACACTTTTTAACAAAGTTTTCATCAATTAAAAAAATTAAGAGAGTAATTTCTAATATTTTTGGAATTAGATTACATAAAAATTAAATTATAAAACTGAATCATAACAAGTATTGTAATTTCACAATTAATAGTTTGGAAAAATCAGAAAACCCCCAATAAATCAACTTATTTCTAAAAAAATTAAATAAAAATACAATAAACTATATTTCATATCATACTGAAAGAGTCTTGGTTTTCCCACAGATTACTCTGCTGCCAGCCTCCATAGGTAAATTTTAGAAACAAATTTGCCAAACCTAAAAACATTTGGTTCAATTTTTGTTGTTTTTGAAAAGTCCTAGTTTATGCATTTAAAGTTTAAAAATTAATTAAGTTTAAATTAAACATTTGATTAATGTTTTTGTTAAATTAGGCAATTTTTGGATAGTACAATTGTAATAATTTGTATTGTAACATGTAAACTGATTGTGTAATTAGTCAGCATAGTAAATGCAAAACACAAGTGTATACTGCAGATTACCAATGACTATATCAGTATGTATGTTAATAATCAGAAATAAATAATAAAATATTAAGTATCAAAATTAAATATGGAAAATGAATAAAATGAAAGCCTACTAAGAATTTTTGAAAATTCTTATTTTACCTCTTTCATATAAATTGTCATCAGAACTTGAATAATGGATATGGCAGGAATTTGGAGGACTAGGTGGTGGACTAGAATATTCTGAACTTGAAGAACTCTCACTATTAATTTGTGGGTAATTATCTGTTGCCACAGATGAATGTTGATGTAAAAGTACCTTATTACTGTTACTATTACATATCTTGTTAGGTAAATGTTTTGTTAATCCATTCGATGGAATGCTACACCTGAAAAAAAAACTATTATTATTATTATGCTTGTTTATATCCTATTTCCAATATGCACCTAAATCTTGATGTTATAATAGATTAGTTTCATGTATCAAAATCATATTAATTGAGAATAACATTTATATTGGAAATAGGGGATAATCTCCAAAATTCCATATTTCCATATGAATAAATGAGCCATTGTTTTTGAAAGTGGTATAAGTCCATTCATTCATACATTGAGATATTTAAGGGTTTGTGTTTGAATCAACTAAAAAATATTGGCAAACATTAATAAATTTGTGTAATGTTTTTAAAACTATAAACTTGTTAAATTTTATTATGTAATAATAATTAATTAAATTGTTAAAGAAAATAAACAATTTTTTTAGCTTCAAATGAACTTATACCATTTTCAATAATATTTTATGAAAAATTTGAACAATAGCAATTTTAAATTTATATTTTAATTAAAGTTGGCTTTTCTAAAACGTATTTTTTTAATGTAGAAAATAATAATTACAATGAAAACATGCAAGTAAAAAATAATTGACTTTATTAAGAAATATTTTCAGTTATATTATATAAGAATTTACAAATAAACGACTATGAAAGTAAATTACGGGGATGATACAAAAAGTAAGGTAACAAGAGCTCTCATGGGTGTCATATTCCTCCTCTTGTTCAAATTTCCCATTAGGGCAGCAGCAGAAGACCACAGCTTTATCGCACAGGTGCTAGATGGTGCAAATGTTGCGTCAGATTCTCGCAATGTCATTTTGAAAATGGCTGCACTCACAGAAATGTGGTCACACCTGTTTTGTGACATGACCTGTTTTGTGACATTTGGTCTGAAGGGCAACTCAGACCAAATCAAACTACTAGTAGAAATTCATCGTTGACTTGTTGAAATGTATAGTGGTAATGTCATGTCATAAAATAGGTGTGGATTTGGTGCACCGAGTTTGATAAAGGCAGGACAGATGTGCAAACTGAATTGCTATGATGCTTCAAGTGGGAGATACTAGAACATCCTCCTTATAGCCCCAACCTGGATCTCTCTGATTTCCATCTCTTCAGACCTTTGAAGAAGCATCTGGGTGGTAGGCAATTCCAAATTGATATGGAAGGTCAGCAAGCTATCATGGCATGGTTGAAGGGACTTAATGCAGATTTCTTCTCTGCTGGCATCGATGCCTTGTATATCGTTGGAATAAATGTTTGGACAAGCATGGTGACTATGTTAAAAATAATATGTACCAGTGCCATAATAATCTGTATCACTATATTTGCCTGCAAAATAAAATTTGAACAGGAGAGCTTGTGTTACCTTACTTTTTGAATCACCCTTGTACTTCGTTAAGATAACTAATAACAAGAAATGTATTCATATTTCTCATTTACACTTAGTATTAGCTATTATCCACTATAAAGACTAAGGAAAGTTGTTTCAATTATTGATTATTACAAAGGAACTTATTCCACTTTCAAAAAACATTCTTGCCATAACATTTTATAGTGTTGATTCATTTATGAAAATATTATATACCATTGACTTTATTATTATAAATATAAAAGGAAGACATATATGTTTCATTGAAACAATCATTAACTCATTTTTTTCCAAATGTGGACTTATACAACTTTTTAAAAAAAAGGGTTAAATGTTAGTCTTCATTTACATGACTGAGTTACACAAAAACTCACAGAATCAAGTTGCCATATAAAGTTAGGATTAAGCATAGAATTCCAGTAAATATAATTTTTACATTTTCAACTCTTTTTGTTGAATGGTAATGACCAAATATTATTCAAAACACTATAATTTCACTTTAAATAATACATTTCTTTATTACTATTTATATAGCATATACAGTGTTTCATGTAAGGTATTATAAGTCAATTACATAAAAAATATGCTTTTAATAAAAAAATTGCTAAGAACAAATGTTTAATTTGAGTGTCTTTTTAATGCTATAAAAATAAAGTAACACTCATCCTCCCTTCTGAGTGAGATGGGATGCAACTTTAAAATTTCAAATGAAACCCCTCACTTTTTTAAATTTTTTGACTCAGGATACCTTGAAATATTGATTAATGCAAAAACTTTGGGGTTTTCTGTATGTACGAATGTTAGTGTATGTGTGGGGATACAGTTACCTTCTTTGAAGCTTAACTTATGTGCCTTTTGTTGAAAATTTTTGAAATTTTGCAGGGAGGTTTGTGTATTAGGAGGATTGATGCTATTAAATTTTAGTGGTAAAGGTCAACAGGGTGTGGAGATAGAGGGTTGTGTGTCATATCTTCAGTAAGGTTAGACTAAATGACAATTTTACTGGTTTTTAGCATTTATAATTTTTTATAAAAATCATCCTTACCTTCAAAATTAAGCTTTTTCCCATTTTATAACTGAAAATATATAAAGGTTTTTAAAATAAAATATCATAAGAGATTGTGCCATGTATAGTTTTAAATGTTGACAGGAAAGTTAAGCAACTTGTTGCTAGATATTTTATGGTATTAAAAGGGGTCCGCAGAAATATTAAACTTTTATTCTTATTAATTTTTTTATTAGTAACATTTTCCAAGTTATTGACTTATAACATATTCATATAATTTTTTAAAAATTATATGAAGTGTTTCATATAATATAATTAATCTGAGAATATAATTTACAGACCTTTCTAAATTACATTGTCAAAATAAATATTAGAAATAATAAACTGTATAAAAGCATGTATGCATTTATAGAATCTAATTTGCATTCCATTACATCTTTAATAGGTCTTTTATGATTAAAGTGACAATGTAGATACAGGATTTTTTTTTATAGTATCTTCTTGAGTTATAGAAGCTCCCTTCTTACTTTAAACTTGTCTCAACATATGTTATAAGCATATAAGTTATACACAGGTAAAATTATTATTCATTACTGTGTATTTTTGCCAATTGGATGCATCTTATAGTGTAAAAGTTACAAAAAAGTTTTGAATTATTGTTCTCATTGTAGCTAGATAGTAAAAATATAGCAGGACATTTTTTAAAACAGCAAAATAGTCTACCAATAAACATCAAAGTTGTTAATCTTCAGTGTTCCTGTCTTTAACATTATTATTTTTTAAAGAGTCAGCTATTGTATTTTTACAAATTTTAAAAATAATTACACATCTTTGATTTTGTAAAAAATATTTAATTCTAAATATATTATCATTACTTAACTACAGAATTTCTAAACTGAATTTTATTGAAAATATAAAAATTAGAAGTATATATCATATTAAACACACTATTTCTGAATTTAATGAAACCTATAAATATAATAAAGTTTTTCTAAATTTACTTACTTGAAATCAAACAATTTTCTTAGAACTTCAACAGAATGATGATTCAAGCCTAATCTTGTTAAATCATCATCATCATCTCTATTTTCTAGATTCTTAAAAAAAAATATTTTGATAAATGAATAAAATCATGAAAAAATATTTAATAAGTAAAACAACATTAATATGAATAAATCATTAAATTATATTAAAGTATCTTGCTTTCAAGAAAACAAGATGTAAATTTTTTAAATATATAAATTAAATGAAAATTTGCTTAGAATTCCTCTATTCAAAAAACTGATTTAATTAACTTAATCATTTAATTATTAAATTATATTGTGTAGAAAAGTATTTCTCTATCTTTTATTAGAAAATATCACTTGATTCATACTAATACTTAAAAAATAATTTGAATTTATTTAATTTTTTTTAGTAATAGAAATGCTTTGGAGTTTTGAATTTATTAAAACTCCAAAGCATTTTTCTAATTTTTTTCATAATTCATTAAATAATGAAATATAGCATTAATAAAGTTTAAATTCTTTTTACATTTACAATATAAAAATTTGAATTATACTCCAGTGTTCTATGAACTAGTTCTGTAAATAGGAATCAGTTTAATAATGGCTTTTTAAAGACATAAAAAGAATATTGGAGTGACTGTATCTGTAGTCGACACTGTACCAGTTACTGTGCTTTTATTACTATGCTTAACGTGTTGAAGCACCCTCTATTAATCTGTACCACTGAGGGTCAATTAACATACCATCTGAAATATTAACTAAATTTTCTTTGGGATGTTTTCTTATTTCTACATGTTCCTTGAATTTTCTTTTTATAAGCATCTTTTGCTAAATGCAAAATTTTTATATTACTTCTATTAATTTGACATTTTTTTATTTTTTGTGTGAGTGTACCAAAGAAAATTTAGTTAATATTTCAGATGGTATGTTAATTGACCCTCAATGGTACAGATTAATAGAGGGCACTTCAACACGTTAAGCATAGTAATAAAAGCACAGTCCAAGATCCATTGTACAATTTGTTCGGATAAATTAGAATTACTGGATAACATCTTTAGTTGGTATGTCTTTATATGTCATTGTTGTTCAAGAATTTAACTGTATAGTAATTAATTTTTAACAATTTTAAATTACAGTATGTTATATATTATATTATATTAACACTTATACAGTCTTCACTTGGGAGAACTGAAATGCACCCACTTTAAGTGTATTGAATAATGGAAAAATAATATGTAAGTTTAAGAAATTTTTAGATAGAATTGTATATTTTTATGTAATTAAGTGTGTTAAGCCATTGTAATTTATTTTATAAAAATTTTTTATGTAAAATAGTAGACTGTTGTGTATATTCATGGAAGATACAATTGTAGAAAAATGAAAATTTAATTTATGTCTTTATATGATATGTAAGTGATTTGTCATGTAAAAAATATTTTTTTGTGATATCTGAGTAATGTCATGGCCCTAATTATATTATCATTTTTTTTTTGTACAGCACTGAAGAGGGTTGGGAACTTAAACCAATCCGAAATGCATTTGTAGTCCAATTTACAAAATAAAGCTGTTTCTAACCAGAAAGCTTTACACACATTCCTTAAAATTATCTGATCTTATATTTACTAGTGAGATTCCTAAATTTGTTTTTTTAAAACAGTCAAAAACAGGTTTCACCAGCTCAGAAAGGATGTGTGTAAAACTTATTTAATTGGGTGGAAAATACATGTGTATTTTCTGACACATACATGTGTATGCTTTCTGAGTTGGATATTGTACTCGTATCAATTAAATAAAGATGGAAAACCACCAAGTGTTAAAATAGTATCACAACTTGTGTTTGTGAATAATAGAAATTAAGAAAACACGGTTTCAGAAGATTGATAAAATTCTTTATACGTTGAGAAATAATTTAATAAGTTTTGTAAATTACTACATTCAATCCAGTCAGTTATATCCGATGGTTTTTTGTCTATAAAATTTAATCTATTAATTTTTTTGGTAATAAAATTGACTTGCCATTGATCTTTCACTGATAATTGATGCTTTTTAACATAATCTATAGCCCAAGATTGCTCTTGAAAAATTAATTTTGTGATCAGTGCTACCCAAACCACTACTACTACTACTATTTACACCACAGACTTCTACGCACATATTTTTTTCTGCGAGTTTTAATACAATTTTTTTCCAATAAACATCCAAGAACAGCCAGTACGTCATCATCAGATGCTGACTTACTGAGAGATTTTCCTTCTTGTGTGTGGGCGATAGGAAATTCTGAATTTCCTCAAAGGATTTCCTTAATGTGTGTGGCCCCCTTAAGTTCCATAATCATTTTGACTTAGACCCTGTTTTTACTCCTGGTTAAATAATTTCTTCTTAGGTGCAGGACTTATCCCATACCTACAAAATTAAATTAGGCAATTATAAATTTTCCAATTTTGTTCCAACCTGTAGTATTCAACAAGGTTCAATTTTAAGTGGATTTTGTTTTTTTCAATTTATATTAACAATATTTTAGGTCAACTTAAATGAATGACAATTACTTGTGCCAATGATATCAAATTTGTTAATTACAATACTGATACACTTCAGTCTGATCTGCAACTTCTAACAACCCTTCTTGCTAAAGCCAATTTAAAAATTAATCCACAAAAAACCATCATCATAAGCTACTCTTTATTATGCAATATTCCTCAACCTACATTCTCTATTAACACACATATCAAATACAGTAGAGCGTCATTTATCCGAAAGAATTCCAGTCGGCAAATTTAAATTTTCGCTAGTGCTGTGGCACTGCAATCTTTGACTATATCTTGGGCTACTCCAATATTTTTTTGGTTGGTGTTTGTGTTTTAGCTGGCAGCACTGGCACTTTTGTGTGGTGTTTTTCTGAGGATTGTGTGTGGTGCTAAATCGAACGTTTTTGATACTAGATCAACTTCTAAAGTATATTTTTTGGTTTTTATATTTTTCAATATATTTATTTTGTTTGTGCAAAATAAAGAAATAATTTTTAACAATACAATAGCCATGATTATTATTTTAAAAAGTTTATGTTAAACTTAACATCAACGAAAATTCAACGCGAAGCAACACGCAATGGAGAAAAATTTCAACAAGGGGTAGGTTAATATATTTTTTCGTACATAATCGGTTATCTGAAAAATAAGTTATCCGAACAACCCCAGTCCCCAATTGATTCGGATAAACGACGCTCTACTGTACATTTCTTCAGTCAATGACCTTGGTATAATCGGGATAACAGACTCGTGTTTAAAAATCACATAGATAAAANACACAGTAATGGCGACAGGCCTTCCTTTTTAGGCTACATGCCGCCAAAAGGTAAAAAAAGTCCTTTAAAAAACACAAACATCCAATTAAAAGTAAAGGAATCGGTGATACAGACGTCTTACTTCTTATCCATGTGGCCAATGGGTGGTTCTGCTTTATATCTACTAAAAAAGCGCTGGAATATGTAGATTGTCTTTGATATATTTTAATAATAATCCAGCCATCGGACGGAAAAATTCAACAAAAAGAAATTTTAATGTACCGTCGCCAGGGGGCAGCTTCAAAATCTACATATTCCAGCGCTTTTTTAGTAGATATAAAGCAGAAACACCCATTGGCCAGATGGATAAGAAGTAAGACGTCTGTGTCACCGATTCCTTTACTTTTTAATTGGATGTTTGTGTTTTTAAAGGACTTTTTTTACCTTTTGGCGGCATGTAGCCTACAAAGAAAGGCCTGTGGCCATTATTGTGTATGTCTTAAACGCAAAATAAACGGTGCTCCTTATTGGACAGACTTGTCTTTGATATATTTTAATAATAATCCAGCCATCAGACGGAAAAATCCAACAAAACAAAATTTTAAATGTACCGTCGCCAGGGGGCAGCTTCAAAATCTACATATTCCAGCGCTTTTTTAGTAGATATAAAGCAGAAACACCCATTGGCCAGATGGATAAGAAGTAAGACATCTGTGTCACCGATTCCTTTACTTTTTAATTGGATGTTTGTGTTTTTAAAGGACTTTTTTTTTTTACCTTTTGGCGGCATGTAGCCTACAAAGAAAGGCCTGTCGCCATTATTGTGTATGTCTTAAACGCAAAATAAATGGTGCTCCTTATTGGACAGACTTGTCTTTGATATATTTTAACTAAAAGACTGGTTAAAATCAACTTTTGTAACAATCCCTAAAACAAGTCATCCTAAAAGTTGTAGCGATTACAGACTCATTAGTCTTATGTGCCATGTTCTGAAGATATTTCTACATATTATACATGCCAGGATATATAAAAAATGTGAAATTGATCTCAAGGAAACTCAATTTGGATTCAGAAATGCTTTTGGAATAAGAGAAGCAATGTTTAGGATCAACGTCCTTCTCCAGAGATGTCGTGAACAACAAAAAGACATATTTGCTTGTTTCATAGACTATGAAAAGGCTTTCGATAGTGTGAAACACTCCAAATTAATAGAGATCCTACACCAAGTTCAATTAGATGGCAAGGACATCAGAATAATTCAAAATTTATACTGGGGTCAAACAGCAGAAGTCAAATTAGGAACAGTGAAAATAGCAGAAATTGAAATACAGAGAGGAGTCCGGCAGGACTGCATTCTTTTGCCCCTATTGTTTAATCTGTACTCAGACAAAATCTTCAAAAATGCCTTAGAAAACTCAAATTATGGGATTAAAATCAACGGCGTAATTCTTAACATCATTAGATATGCTGATGATACACTAATTATATGCGACAGCCTAGAAGGCGTACAGGTACTACTAAACAAAATTAACTCAGCAGGAATTGATGCCGGTTTCAAAATAAATGCAAACAAAACTAAATTTATGATTTTTAGTCAGACCCCACACAGAGAGGCACAACTTAACAAAACAACAAAAAAATTAAATGGGTCAAACAGTTTAAAAACTTGGGAAGCATAATTACAGAAAATCTAGATTCACGGAAAGAAATTAAATGCAGGATAGCAGCAGCTAGAACATCCTTCCAAAAAATGAAAACCCTGCTTTGCAACGACAATTTAACTTTGAAATTACAGCAACGAATGGCCGAATGTTATATTTGGTCAGTTCTCCTCTATGGTGTGGAAAGCTGGACATTAAAAAGGAATACAGAAAGAAGGCTGGAGGCATTTGAGATGTGGATTCACAGAAGGATGCTGAGAGTCCCATGGACGGATCGAGTGACCAACAACAAAATTCTAAGCAGAGCAAGAACAAGCAGAAAATTGCTGTCAACAATCAAATGCAGAAAGATTGCATACTTGGGACATATCACTAGAGGAGAAAAATACAAAATCCCACAACTAATCCTCAATGGAAAGATTGAGGGAAAGCGTAAACGAGGCTGAAGACATTTATCATGGATGGACAATATTAAAAAATGGACAGGCATACAAAACAATGGGGAGGTAATGAGAATGGCCGAAGATAGGAACTCCCTCTCCTTGGTGATCGCCGACATCCGGGGGACTGGGCATGGCACGTAAAGAAGAAAGATCTCTCAGCATTCTTATTTTTATCATTTTACAAAGTATCTTTAATTTTGATTGTTTTTTACGTGTTATTTTCTCTCAATTTAAAAATACTTGTAAACAAAATTTATACTATGCTTAGCTTTTCTTTTTCATGTTTTGTTATTTTTTTTTACTTGTTGTTTTTTGTTCCAGGCTTGTTTGTTATCTGGGGGGGGCATAAAACTGACTTTTCCTGTGTATCAATAATAAATAAATAAAACTACTTCTGTAAGAAATTCAAAAGTCCAGAAAAAATATTCAAATTGCCCACAAATTCAAATTAAAAATATTTGAATTATCCAAGCTCTATTGTAATATAATTTCAAGCAGATTTATTTTAAATTCAATATTTTAAGAATTATTTGATTAATTTACCTCATCTAGTAGTTCACTATGTAGATCACCATTACACTGCTGAAATTCTGATTTATATTGTTCCTTCTGATGAATTTTGATATTTAGATTTCCAGATTTTCCTGTTACTCTTGGAGTTTTAGGAGATTCTGAATGAGATTCAGTTTCTGATGCTGGAGGTGATTCATATAATGACGATGATGATGATGACACAGATTTATTTTTTGGAATATCATGTTTAGATCTGAAAATATGTAATAAAAAATTTAAATTATGTATTTTAAAGCTTGTTTAGTAAATTTAAAATAAAAATTGAAAATATAGTAAATTTTCTATTAATTGTAATTTTAATTTTCTTCACAAAAATTACACAGTGAAAATTACAATCCTTGACTTATCTTATGTCAAAAATTTATACAAGTAGTTCATTCTATTCTTGCAAATTATTCATCTCTGTTTAGAGATGTATCTACATGGGGCAATGTTCACCATCCCTCACATGCTGCTAGCCACAACTGCATACAGTGTAAAAAAAAAAAAAGGATGTCATAAGCAGTTGACTTCTAGGTGAAACAGAAAAACAAGCATATAAGACTCAAATACTAAGCTACAAGAACATTAAATTTTATTTTTTTTACCAGTGAGGTAAAAAAAATAAAATTTAATGCTTGTTTCTGCTCAGTCTTTTTTCATTGAGTATCACTAGCATATGGCTGCCATATCAGTATTGCAGCTCCATGCAATACTGATATGGAAGCTTTAGTTATTGTGGGCTAGTGATGTGGCAACCTACCTGCGTACCTATGTTAAGTCTATGCAAGTCATTAGCCATACAAGTGACTCAAACTCAGAAATTTCTGGCTTCATTCCCTCTATTACATTAATATCATGATTCATTGAAGTTATATTATTATTATTGTTTATTTTAAAGTTTTTATTTATTGAATTCACTTTAAACTTTAATACAGTAAAAATATGCTTGTAATTAAATCTTATTTTATTAAAATTTTTGGGCTGCAATTTGGAAAAATTGTAGACCACTGTTTGTCTGTCCATCTTTCCTTACTCTCAACAATGGAGTTAGTTAGATGAAAGAGACCAGATATGGAAAGATTAGGGCAGTAGGCCTCGATTAACTGTATATGAACTTCCAGTGCAAACCAGAAGTCATGTTATTTCAATTCAAAAATTTTCCCCTGAAAGGAGATAAATGACTAGCAAAACTCTATTGTTAATGGAAAAGTATGATGTACAGGAGCAAGCCACTACTAATTTGAGGTGAAGAACATATACAGTGGGTGATCGGTTAATGAACAGATCGGATAGCGAACAAATCGGATAATGAACACTTTCATGAAAGATTTTTATGATCGGATAACGAACACATGTTCGGATAACGAATGCTTTACTGAACAAACATAAAAATAAGCAACGGAAAATAATGAATATTGATTGATTTTCCCTTGTCTTCAGGTAACAATTCAAAACCTTTCAGAGCGTCAACCTCGACGCTCAACCCGATACTGATCAGATAGTATAATATTCCTCCGAATTTTGAAACTTTCTCTTGTAATTCCAGCTTTTTGTTTACCTTTCTGACAAATAATTTTTTATAGCATTCGCAAGACTGTCGTACAGGCACTCGTTGAGTTTTGCGTTCAGGTTTATTTACGAAAGATGAAAGTTTAACTGTCCCATCGGATATTCGTTAACGTTTTAATACCAAATTTTGAATTTCATCCGGGCCTTGCCCGGATGAAATTCAAACCTATTGCAAATCAACTAGCCCACAAAAAATTATTTTTTGTGGGCTAGTTGATTTCTGTTCTCTGAATTTTTGTAAGTGTTTTTCTGAAATTTTTATTTAAAAAAGAAACTGATAATATTATGGAGCCTAAAAAGAGGAGTGTCATTGGACAGATTCTTTAACCCCACAAACGGAAAAAACATGACTAATAAAAATGCAAGGCTGCATATATATGTATTTTTACTATTACATATAAATAAACGTAGTAAAAAGCATATATTTTTTAATTTTTGGAGTCTCTGGAACGAATTAATCAAATTCCCATAAAAACCTATGGTAAATCGATAATCGATTAATGAACAATCCGGATAACGAACAAAGTCTTGAAACGGATTATGTTTGTTAACCGATCACCCACTGTATTTTAAATTAAATAAATTAAAAATATGATTAAAAATAGCAGCCCAGCATTGTGACAATGTCACAATAAATAATTGCTTGTTACAATTAAATTTATTCTTATTTATTCATAATTTTAATATTTTGAAGCTAATATATGTTATAAATTAAAGATAATTAATGTTAATATTAAAACATATTAGTAACCATTTTAAAACATACTTTTATTTAGGATTTAAATAAGCAATCCTTTAAAATAATCAATTATTTTTCAATTGTTTTTATTATTATACTGTATCTCCAATACCCAAAGTATTAATATACTCAATGAAATAAACATCCCTATTTGTAACAAAATAATCATTTCATAAAAATCTACTTTTAAATCTACAATTAAAACTTACATCTCATCACTTAATTTCATTAATTTGTTTTATCCATAAAAACAAAATAATATTTTACTTACTTCATTTTTTTTTTACTTTGAAAAAATTTAAAACAAATTGCACATGGAAGAGTTTTTGTAAAAGCTTACCTTAAGCTTTTTTATATTAAAAATTTTTCATTTTACTTTAATCATTTGGTTTAATCAACCTTGCTTTTGGCTTTTAGAGGAAAACCTTAAATTCTAAGTGTGCAAGAGAGGAAAAAAATTATAAGCCATGTACATCATCTTGGATATATCACAGTAGTCATAAAAATAATATAAAAATTTCTTTATTTTATCAATAAATTAATATTTAAATAAACTTTTGTATACAAAAATCTCACACTTCTTTATTTCATTATCTTCAGAATATAGGAGTAAATCTATCTACATACAATTTGAGATTAAATAAGTTTCTTGCAAAAAAATATGTTTCTAAAAATTCTTTTATGTAATGAATATTCTAAATGCGTATAAATTATCGCTTTTAAAGTTAAAATTTTTAAATAATATTAATTGTCAGAATTAAAGTTATGAAACAATTTATTCAAAATTTTTGAATATTCTTCATAAAATAATATTTAATAACCTTTTTTAAGTTTATAAATTATATAAAATTTCTTAAATTCAAGAAATTACCAAATTAGTATAATTACTTTTTTCCATAATTTTAAGTTTTTAAATATTTAAGATCACTAAAATATACCCTCTCTTACCTGAGATCTTTAGGAATAATTTTGTTTGAAGATATCAATTCATCTTTTGTTGTATTTTGTGAAGTTTTGGTTTTTAATGGGGCAATAGATGAATCATTCAAATTGGAATTATATATTGTGAAAGAATGGAATTTATTATGTTCAGGAAGAATGCAACTATTAAATTGGAATGTTTCCTTTGATGGTTGAAAAAATTTTACTACATAATGACTGTTCAAAAGATGAAGAGGAAGATGAATGATCAATTGCCTGTAATTAAAAATAAATTTTTTAATTAATAAATAAATATGTATTTAAATATTAAAATAAATAATTATTTAGTAATTACATTACTTTTAATCTACATAATTGTATTTTAATTTATTAATAAAAAAAATTAAGCAAATATTATATTAAGATTGATTTGTTAGATTAAAAAAGCATTTTTTTATAATAAATTTTTTCAAATAACATCTAAAATTTATTATTTTAAATTGTTTAAAATTATAATTACTAACAACTAACAAACTTTTTTCAAAATATGAATAATAGTTAAAAATACAAAAATTAAAATTATATTTGTTTTATAAATTCTTGCCGTCATTCTATTTTAAAATGATGCTAAATACTCTGATATTGTGTTAATAATTATAAAAAAAAAGATTAATACTGAAGTAATAAATTTGAACCAATAATCCTAATGAAAATGCAATCTAAAATTCAGCTCAATACAAATTACTAATCATTTGGTGGAGCTAAACTATTGAGATATTATTATAAATCCATATCTTTTTATTCAGCTATTAAATCTAATATTGTAATTCAATAACAAATTTTAAATATTTAATTTTTATTGAAAAATGAAAATGCAAAATTATTAACTAATTAATTATTCATATTAAATTGGACTTATCATTAATTTAAATCATTTTGGCCAAATTAAGATCTCAGGTTATATCACCCAGCACTGTTTTTTTTACTAGTGATGGAATGATACTAAAATAGAGAAATTAATGATTTACATTACGAGCATGGTACATTCATTAATTAATAAACATCATGCTTACAACTGAAAAAAATTGGTAAATCCAAAATCAATCTTTTGAAAGAAATGTGAAAATTCTCCATTTATATGTGTATATGCATGCTTTTATTGTGTATTACAAGACACGATTGTAATCTTTTTCAGATAAAGTTAATATTGCAACATTTCCATCAAAGAAATTACAGCAAATTCTGTTTTACTCAAAGAACTATCCCATCATATCATATAGTGTTGCCATCTTTAGAAACTGTTTCATTGGCCAACATGATGACCAGGTAGGAAAAGATAAATGAGAAGATGCACTTTTTTTTTTCATGCTTCTTGCAATTGTCATGTCTTGTAAATGCTTTAATTTCATTGTATTTGCCTAAACGAGGTTTGGCAAGTGATGCAATGAACTGAACAAATATCATCGTCATGAGATGTAAGGAACCAAGTCCGAGCGTTATTTTATTTTACTTTTATTTTGCTTTTATTATATTTATTATTATTATATTATATTTATTTTATTATACTTATGTTTAGTTAGGACGAAGGTTTCCTCACCCGTCACCTTAGAAAGTTAAAAAGTGAAGATAAACCAACTAACCGACGACGAAAAGAAAGCGCCATAGCTAACACTCGCACTCACGTGCACGCCCGAGCGGCAGATAGAAAGTCCGCACTGAAAGGGGGGAAAGACCCCACAGACTTTTAGGAACTTGTTAAACCTTAAAGGAAACATCCCGATAATTGTTCAACAAAAGACTGTAAAAGGTTAACAAAGTATTGTTGGGAATTAAGCTACCAGATAAATGAGAAAAAAGTGAATGTTATGTGTAAGTATGTAAATGAGGGGAATGTCTCACTTAGAAACTGTGACGTCACCTCAGACTATAAATAGTGTAGCTCAAGTGAAGACGGGAGAGGTGAGCTCCTGCAAAGAAAGCGTTGGTGTGCTAGTAGCAGTGAACGAGGTGTCCAATAGGAAATAGTCCGAGGCGATTGCAGTATTCGATTTGTGGATCGAGGAATAGGAAAAGTCTTGAGTTGAGAAAAAGGTTTCTAGTATAATTGAGGTGACGGTTAGGATTTGTAGTTCTAAGAAATTCTGTACCTAAGTTAAGGAATGATTTTATCGGAATTCCAAGGGGACTAGTTCTAAGTTAGAATAAGATTGAAGTTTTGTCGGGTTGACTTTGGATTTGATTTTATTGAATAAATTTGTTGATTGTTGTATATATTGTAAATAGTATTTCTAGAATCTTTATTAAATATTTTTGATTTTTGACTAGACTAACTTGTCCTTAATTTACTTCGGTGCACGCGAAAAGTCCAGGCCTGGCAACTAACAAACGCAAACCCGCGTAAAGTACCCGTTAGGTAACGGCTCTCTGATTATAAGAATTGTTGTAGAGCGATCCGATAAAATAAGATAGTACTTTACAGAGTTAACCAATTTTTGAATTCATTCATTCAAACCATGAATGTCAAGAGTGACTCATCTTGTAAAACCACTTTTTAAGACTCAAAACAGCAGTAAACTTAGTTCTAACAAGTATTTTTACTCAAAATGTGCAAATCACATTTGAAAATTTAAAATATTATGCTTACAGCATCATTTGTGAATCATATCAAAAACTTTCATTATTACAATGAGAAAATCATTTTATCATTATAAGTAAACATACTATATATTAAAAATAATTTTGTATAATATTTTTTCAATTAAAATATAATTTTATATTTTAGCTGTCAAAACAGCTGACTGTGAGCTTTGATTTAAAACTAGACATCCTGATAGTTCAATTGATGTTTACTTGCTTATAAGGGCTATCCATAAATTACATCCACATTTCTCTTGAAATTTTTACCCTCTCTTGTCCCAGTTTCCATAACCCTCTCCTCTCTTTGGGCATCCAATAAAGCTCAACCCCCTCTTAAAACCATTATCACCATATGAATGATATATACCATAAGTAAAAATGAAACGTACAAAAACTTTTGAAATAATTGTAATAAAATGCATAAACTATATAAAATTTAATGAAATAAATGGACATCCACCGAAGTTCAATCTCCCTTGTACAACTTATCATAACCTCTGAAATTTTGTATTTTGTCTATTATTGATCTTATTTTGTCGCCCAAATGACCATCACCCACTTGCTGTCATCCAGTTGACAATGTCCCTGCATAATTGGATGGCAGAATGATATTTCTCATATAAATTATACCTGCACAAAAAGATTCACTGAACAGATAGCAGAAACAGACTGTAGAACATTTAAAATAGCACATGCAGTCACGTAAACAAGCTATGAAATTTATAAAGCACTTATTTAGTTCTGAAAATAGTCAAATCACAAAATATGCAGTAAAAATATTTTATGTGAGCTTTTAAATATGCATATAAAATATGTATTATCAGACTATCTTAATTTAATCTATTTAGACTCAAATTGTGTTTATATCAAGGCTACAACAGCATTTAAAAAATAAATATGCATGTGCATACAAATCCAGCCCTTAATGATAACCATCTAAATGTTATCTGCTGGTTTCAGTTCAAGCTAAATTATTATTTTGAAATATAGTTAAATATATGTATCATTGACTTTTAGTTTAAATTTTTCAGCAATGAATTCATGTTAAATATCAAATTCAAATAAACTAATACAGTAGAGCCTCGAAAACTCGGCACTCCGGATAACTCGGCCACTCCCTAGCAGGGCAAAAAAATCCTTAGTTAATTAATTTTCATTATAGACAGCTTTATGCCTCAAAGTATTTTTCTGAGGTCTGTCTTATCAGGTAAATTACTGTACACAGTGTATTCATTAATTTTCATTTTCATGTAGTAAAGGCTCTATGCCTTCATAAAGGTCGTACTTTTCCTTTGTTGTATTCTCAAGCAAACAATACATACAAGTACAGTACAATATTTTCTGAGGAAACACGCATACTTATCTTTTTTTTAACCCCATTCCTGATAACCCGGCATTTTCACAAACTCGGCCACCCTTTGGTCCACATTAGGCCGAGTTTTCGAGGCTCTACTGTATATATATATATTTATTATTAGATATTTTAGAGATTCATTCCCAATTCCAGTAAAAAGTTAATTTTGAAACAAAATAATCAAAGTTTGTATGAAGTCAGTAGTACATATTAATCAGAAAAATATAAAAGATAATATAAATTATTAGTACCTAAAATATTCTTTCATTTTGGTCACTAAATCATCTTTGATATCCTTTTTGTTTTCAAGTGGAATATCTGTAAAAAAAATATTTAAGAATAAAATACAAAAAAAATATTTAGGAATAAAATACAAAAAAAAATATTTTTATATAGTAAAACCTCAATTTAATGGACTAATTCAGGTGAAAGGATGTCCATTAACGCCAAACATCCATTTTCTGAATGTGCATATTAAAAATTGGCAAATTCATTAGTTTATCTGTTTTTACTTATGTATATACAGTATGTTTGTGTAGTTAAAATTAAGTATATATGAGAGGTTTAATTCCACAGAAAAGTTTTCTACCGTGTTTCCCCGAAAATAAGACAGTGTCTTATATTAATTTTTGCTCTGAAAAATGCACTAGGTCTTATTTTCAAGGAATGTCTTATTTTTCCAGGAAGAAGAATTCACATTTATTATTGAACAAAAAAATTCCCAAGTCGAACTTAGACAAGAGTGACATATATCCGGTGTGTCAAACTGTCGCCTTTTTATAGCACCAACATCGGACTCGATGACCAATTAGTGCTTAGTGAACCGTAGCACTATGTAAATGTCATGTGGCGTGATTCCCAGCCAACCAATTAGCCATCACCAGCCGTAACGTTATGCAAATCTGTGATTCCCAAGCCATAGTCTTATGCAAATCATGTCGTGTGATGTAATTGTCTGCTGACCAATCAGTGGCTGTACTTTCAAAAAGCCAACGGCCACTTTCAACCATCTGTCGATGACTGTTACGACTAAAAAAAACTTCGCTAGGTCTTACTTTCAGGGGGAGGTCTTATATTTCGCAATTCAGCAAACTCTCTGCTAGGTCTTATTTTCTGCGGATGTCTTATTTTCGGGGAAACACGGTATATGTATTATTACTTATGTACTCACCATAGTTCTGAGACTGTAATAAACAATAATACAATCTAAATCAAAATAAACAAATATGTTTTGAAAAATACATTCTAATTGTATTTAACTAAAGAAATAAATAATTTTTTTAAAAGTAGTGACTTTCATTTGAAAAAACAATAGCCTGTCAATTTAATTATATGTAAAAAGCATTTTAAAATTAACAGAGGTTTTTTTCCACTTATGACATATGGAACAGAAATTTCATCCATGAAATCAAGGTTTTACCATGATACTGAATAATAATTATATTATGATTTGATTTTATAACAAAAAATTAGTTAAGTTCAATATGACATAATTCACTGAAAAAATGTAATACTGTACAAAAGAGAAGAATAATTTACTATAAATCAATTTGACACTTTCATTATGATTTGAACAATTTAAATTAATTAAATATAATCATAGAAACTTAATATAAAACTGTTACATTTTTTCTCAGATTAATAATTAAAATTTTAAAGAATTATTCTGTCAGTACATAGGAAAGATTATATGTGTTCAGTGACAGTTGCCATTATAATTTCAACAATACTCATATATAAATTGTTTAAGATAGATAAGTTCACATACTGCTGTTTGTTTGATATGTTTTAACAAAGAATGATGTTTATGTACTTGAATAACAACAATGTTTATTAAACAATATATCTTGGAACAGACTGATGTAGACAGGAATGAAGTACTTTGATACACATATACCTATCTGCCTATCTCAGCTCAATTTATTCCTGTGAAGTATGGTAGGGCAATACATTGGAAAAATTATTTTGCTGTATAGTCCATCTAAACATGAAATTTCTTAGTAAATAAATATTAAAACAATGGGATCGGTTATTATGAATGTTAAAAACAATAATTCTAAAAAATTGTAAAATTTCCTAAGAATAAATAAGTTAAATTCACTCTTGTATCTGATTTCGAAAGAATTAAAAAACAGAGATGGACTACGACTTGAAACTTATTAATTATCTCTTAGTTTCAAGTTGTAGTCCATCTNTAAAACAATGGGATCGGTTATTATAGATATTAAAAATAATAAATTCTAAAAAAAAATTTTTGTAAAATTCCTTAAGAATAAGCAAGTTAAAATTCACTCTTTTGTATCCGATTTCGAAAGAACTAAAAACAGAGATGAACTTGAAACTTATTAATTATTTCTTACTTTATTTTTCATTTTTCTCCATATATATTAATTCTTTCGAAATCGGATACAAAAGAGTGAATTTTAACTTGCTTATTCTTAAGGAATTTTACAAAAAATTTTTTTAGAATTTATTATTTTTGATGAAATTTCTTATTTGAAAAGAAAACCACAAATTAGAAATATATTTTCTGAACAAACAAATATATTATCTGTGGAAATTTCAAATATTATAGGGCAGTTTCAAGTTTTGGATATTTTTAGGAATACAAAAAAACAACTTATTCATAAAGTTGCTAAATGATCTATCTTCTTAATGTTTGGTAATTTTCAGTGATTCAAAGTGCCCTTATTAGGGGAATTAATCTATTTCAATGCTGGGGTAAATGGATACAAACAATGATATTAAGAAAAATCAAATTTAAAAAAAAAAAATATGCAAGTTATTAATCATTTAAAGTTCAAATTTATTTTAATAATGTAAATATAATTAGATTAGAATTTTTATTAATGATCTAACAAAGTTATCGATTTATAAAATTTTAGATAAACATGTCTATGAATATAAATATTTTCAGAAGTAAATTACTTTAATCAATTATTTTTGCAATATCTATAAAATAGCAGTAGAATTTTAAATCTTCAACTCTCAAAATTGTCAAAAGAGATCTAATGCAGAATATATTGATAATATAATAGATAATATATTTACTTAATTACTAGAATTTACTTTGAATCCTTTTCTAATCTATTATTTTTATATATTTCAAAAATTAATTAAATTAAAAATTACTAAAAATATAATAATTCATAGGTTTGTTTGTGGTCTTCCTTTCTCCATAGATGGCACTACTTCAAAACATTTATTATTTATGATTATTTTTATTGTTATGTTGTTATTAATTTTATTTTTATTATTATAATATTCAAAGCTGGATTGTTCAATAGATGACACTAAATCTAACTGTTCAACATTGCCATTTTTTATTCACAAGTGTAGTAGTATATCAATATCTAAGAAAATGCCTAAGACAGTTTGTTTTAATAAACAGTCTTATCTTATTCAAGAAACTGAAAGAATATTAAGGTCTCTATTACTCAGAAATGACACCAAGGAAACCTTTTTCAAGTCTATAAAATTTTTGACACAGTTCTGTATCTGAAATGCAAATGGCAGAGGTGTCTGCACTGTCATGGTTTGTCATGTTGTCCTGGTTGGGTAAGTCTGAAAGTGATTAGCATTCAATGGGAGCATAATATGTTAACTAGAGTAAGGAGTTTGGATAAAAACATTTTACCCTTTTCTCCATGTTATAGTAACATATTAACAATGGGCTCCGATCAATCTGACTGAGACAAAAGACAAGACCATTAATTACATAGTTCCCAGTCATGTATGACAGGGTACTTACTACACAGTATCCAGTACAAATATAAGAGTCATCCAAATGAAAATGAGACTTTTGGGTTTTTTATGTAATGGTTTATTGGTTGGAATGTGTGAACATACAGGAAATAATATTGATACAAAGATTGCCTATATGTTACACACAATTGTCTTGTTGATTCAACTAAGTGTCTCAGCATGTCACTAGATTTTGGATATCATGAGCAAAGAATGTCCATGATCAGCAGAGTCAGTCTTCAACAGCCTTTTGACCTCAGTATCACAAGCAAACCAGAGGCTTTTGAGAGCTTTCTTCAGTAGTCCGAAGATATGGTAGTTGCAAGATGACAAGTCAGGGTTAACACTCCAGATGAAGTGTTACAGCAAATCTTGGCACTATTACCACATGCAGGTATGCAATGCCGTGCAACAGAATAACCCCATTCACAACATACCAAGTCACTCCTAAAAGCCATTTGAGTTTGTGTAACATATTGCACTATATGGTTGAGTGAATCTATGCCATAACTGTATGTAGTCAACTTGCTTCAGCACATACAAACAGCACACTAACACTTTCCAACAATAACACCTTGCTTTCTAACACACTACACCACCTACCAAAGGTGTGCAGACACAAAGCTCTGTGTATTGAAACAACAACACTAATACACAAGTATCACTTTCCTTTGAGATATCCATATATATTTACTTATATTAATATATTCATTAATAATTAATCGTTTCTAGTCTAATTACATTCAAATCATGTAATTCTAGTCTAATTATGTAATTAATAAGCCTATTGTCAAAAACATATATATGCATGCACAAGAAGTAATTTTTCCTCAAATTTAGTTTAATTTCTTTTTATACTTTCATGTTGTCAAGTTAAATACAATTCATATTTAATATTCAATATATTAATAAAACATACTGAAAATCAGATATATTATTATTGTTAAGTTTAAATAAAGCATATAATTATTTACTTGGTAATTCAGGAATAAACTTGTCTGGACACAGAGCTTTAGCTTCTGGTGGAAATAACTGTAGTAACTGAAAAATGATTTATTATAAATTAGAAATTGAATCAAGTTATTTTGATCATATATATTTTAAACTCTAATCAAAATAAAACTAATCACATAAAATTTCACAGAAGACTGTTAAATTTTGATACCAATTTAATATGTAAATAAAATTATATATTAAAATAATAAGCCAAATTTAACAATAAAATTCATTTCAATTCATATTTCTCACATTAATTTAAATAGTAACCTAGACCAATGATTCCCAACTAGAGGTATGTATACTTCCAGGAATGGTGATTTTGGGGTATGCAAAAAAAAAAATTAATAATGGTAATGTACTATAACAATATTCATATTCTGCATTGAAGCCTTTGGCAATATCATAGCATTTGATTCTAAGTTTTAAATAAAAATATAATTATATTTTTATTATATTTAGCTGTGTCTTCCTCCAATGCTTTTTGATTTAAAACAACTTTTTTACATGTAATTGTAAAGTGTTGTATAATTGACCAAGGCACCACTGTTTGACGAACACAAAATAAAACTTACGAAAATGGATTGCCAGGTGGTATGCAAGTCAAAAGAGGTTGGGAACTGCTGACCTAGACTGAAATGTTGTGGATCATAAAATTTTTCAGTTTTTATTCAGTGTAAACCACAAGAAATTTCAAACTATTTCTATCTAAATTCAAAACTAAAAAAGTGTATATTTGACAATTAGTTTTAAAATTTCAATATGAAATCAAAAGGTTTAATCCCAAAAGGTATAATAATACTATTACAAAATTTTCTATTGTTTGTTTTTCTTTCTTTATTTCAAATTATATAATTCATTAAATTTAAGAATCAAATTACAGGTATTCCTTGTATAATACAGTACTTACATTCTGAAAAAGTGACATGTTATGCAAATCTGTGCTACACAAAATAAAGGACTAGTGCAAAACATAGGGAAAACCAAAAGTTAACAAAAGTATCTTATTCTTTTTCATTACTATGAGAAATATATTTATTAAAGCAATCAATAATTTATTTCCTATCAATAATTAACTAACAATCACAATTAAAAGTATGATTCAGCTGAGTACCAAGCAATTTTTTTCCAGAATTTGTGTTTGAATATCAAATTGTTTAAGATGGAAACAGTTCAAGTACCAAGATACTGCTGTATTTCATAATTTTTACAAATGATTGCTTACCCATGATTAATGACATTTACCTAAAAATGTTTAAATAAATTAATCTATAAAAACAAAACACATTGACAGACATAAAGACTAAAGTCTGAAAGCAACGACGACAGCACCTGGTTGATAGGAAAGCTAACACAAGAAAAAAAAAATTGTACTAGAAGTTTTCATTAAAGTAAACCTGACAAAAGGTTTAAAACAAATTAAAAATTTCAATATTCTAAAATGCATAGGCAAATTTGAGACAACACACATGCTTACTTAAATAAAAAAAAATATTGAATAATGGAGTTTGCACTTAAAAATTGTGAAATTTTGTAAAGAGGATTTTCCAAATTCTAAAACTGTGTTAGAGCAAAACCATGTTATATAAATGCTGTATTGTATGGAGGATACCTGTATTTAACATAATTGCCATTTTGATTAAAAAATATATTTTTATTACTACATCTTTTAACCATTAGTAATTCCATAGACAGAGATGAAAATAACATGTATTTTGAATGAACAAAACAAATATTCTTTCTTTAAAAACAATTATCCCTAAAAATTTGAATTTAATCAAAACAAAAAATTCTAAATGAAAATTAAAGTTTTTATCTTGATTACATAATTGATTATATAATTATCTAAATATCAATTATTAAAATATTTAAATGTCTTACTTAGTTACAATAAATTAAATTATAGAAAAAGTATTTTTTTAACTGTTACTCTTTTGAAAGTATGTCTAAAAATGATCATAACTTTCAAAATTAACATTTTTGGAAAAACTATTTTAAATAAAACTTTAGATTTTCAAATAGGACCACTATTTTTTTTTTCTATTTTTAGATTCCCAATTAAAAAAAAATAAAATTGGCTCCTGCTCCTTATAGGAGTGGCAGGGTGGCATAACTTTTATGGAATTGAAAAAAAAACCCTTAAAAATACATAACTTTTATTCTCATCAATTTTTTAATTGAATGCATGTTTTACAAGATAGTTGTTAGGAACATTTTAAATAAACCAGCCTGTATATACTGTATAAAGAAATAAACATCAAAAAATGTCACACAACCAATCAGAATTCATGATATGTCATATAGAGTCCACCAATCATATATAGTCACCTACCAACACACTCCAGCAAACTGGAGGAGCTGCCATTATTTTTCTCTCATTTCAAAGATTTGATCAAAAATTTCCAGTACTTACAGCACACTTTGATTTAAAAGACTGTTATAATCTGCATATAATGTAATAGTAGTTACATATATTTATTAAATATTTTCCTATTTACTTTCATGTTTAGTTGTTTAATATGAAAACAATTCCTACTCCAGTGATTGTAATTGTGGTGAATCCAGTTCCATTATAATCCAGTTCTGTTTTATCTTTTAGAATTTACTTTCTTAATTTTTTAAAGTAATTTTTTAATTAAAAAATTTTTATTCTACAAACTTTTTTATCCTAAATATCTGTCTCACACATAGCCAATCAATACAATTAATTTAAAATAATACTTTGCTTTATTAACATGTATCAATTCTTAAATTTACTTTAAAATATTTAACTGTAACAAAAACAAATATAATCCACGTTGAAAAATTAAAGGAATTTAATACAGTCTATATCATGTATATATTAGCAGTATGATAGCTTCTTGTGCCTGCCATAAAAACAAGTTCAGAACTTGGCACTGTGGGGGAAGATGAGAAAAAACAGAAAATTGCTTTGTGTGTGTTGGGTGCACAACCAAAATGTGTGCGCGCAATTCTGAATTATTAAGCACAATGTGTGCATGTGTGCACACTATCAGGAACCCAGCACATAACACATATAACTGAGAAAAACATGTCTGCTCATCTGTTTCAAGTAAGAATCTCTAGTTGATAAGTTTAAAAAAAAATCAAGAAAGAAATTTAAGATTGATCATTAGTTTCAATTATGTAATGTCAATTATGTAATTATGTCTATAGTTCCATTAATTCTATAAAACAACTCAAATATTTTAAATTCTTTTTCAGTTGCTGCTTATCAAATGACATCAGTTCTATCTGACTAAAAATATTCTGAAGTCAATGCTAATTAGAATTCAGATGATCTAATTTAATTAATTTTGAAGATCTAAAGACAAAACCAATGGCAATATCAAAATGTTCTAAGAGTTGTCAAGTATTAAATTTTGACTTAAAATATTTTTTAAAATTTTGGACTTTTCTGAAAACAAACTCAACACACATCTTTCAAATACAGTTTCATTTTTTTTTTTTGTAAAATAACTGTATTTATTTCAAAAATTTCATGTGAGTCAGTGAGTTAATGAAGTCAATGTAATTTTATATATTACAGTAAAACCTCTCTGACACTCATTTAGATAACCAGATTTTCTTAGAAAATAATTTTTATTCTGCAGGACTCTGTTTTTAATCCTCATTTATCCAACCATTTACCCAATCACTGATCAATTTGACTCATAATTCCTTTGAGACAACCAGTTCTTCAATTTTATCATCATCTGGAACAAATCCAGAAGGATGATAAAATTGAAAATCATGGGCATTTACGATGCACAATGTATGTTTCACTGTTTTGTTAGGTGTAAAAACTCACCTTAATCTTTTTTCCAGTTTCAAGGTCTCTATTTTCTTCTATTTAGTACTATTGTGTTCCATAGCAGGTACAGATATCCCTTGCTTAACGTGAGATTTAATTAATGTGCAAAATTAATTGTGGCAATCTCATTTCATACACAACAGAAATTTTACTTAATACAGCTTTAACAGCTGTCTTTACTTAACATAGGTATGTTTTTCTTGGCAAATGAAGTGTTGGTGAATTTGCTATTTTTATTTATTAAAATAAAAATATTTGTTATTAATCAAAAATTTGTTCTACTGCATGGTGATTGTTTAGTTGAGTACTAAGGTACCTCTGTACTTGATTAACACAATTTTGATATATGTGGTAGCATTCACAGATTAATTAATCACATTAATCAAGAGATACCTGTATATAATTTGCTGTTAATATCCCTGTATATTATTCTTATTAAACCAAATAATACAACAAAACCAATGAATTTAATCTTTCCATTAATAGGGATAAATAAAATGGTAAATAATGATGAATTCTGAATATTTTTGAAATTTGTTTGACCTAAAGGAGGGATCTGTTTGATCAAATAGAAAAGAAATATTGATGGCATCATCTTATCAAAACAAGGTAATCGGAGTAAAAAAAATGTACTTTTCAGATTACCTTAAATCAATATTTAAGACAGTATGTAAGTATACAAAGTTAGACGTGATATATTTATAAATAAATTTTCTTGCAACAAAACTATTTAAAAATGCTATGTATTGATTAGCAATCAATACATAGCTTTTTATACTTACATACTGTTTTTTTAAATACTTTTGTATTTAAAAAAACAGTATGTAAAACAGTATGTAAGTATACAATGTATTTACATTGTATACTTACATACTGTTTTTTTTAAATAGTTTTGCTGTATTTTACATACTGCATTTTTAAATAGTTTTGCTTATTTTATACACAGTAGTCTGTGTATAAAATACAGCAAAACTAGAATATTACAATATGTATAATATGTAGAAATGTATTACTATTGGACAATACTATATATACAGTACTCTGTATCCATTATTTTTACTCATCATTCCATTTGACAAGAACACACTGCTTAAAATGACCAATTTTTCAAAGTTTTGGAAGTGTCATCTTAAAAATGTTTTACTGTATATAATATAGATACTTTAATATTTTAAATATAACTCCAGAAAAAGAGTAAATTCATTTATTTTTTTGGAATAATGAAATTCAAAAATTTTTGAGTATCATTACAATTACATACATAATTTAGAAAAACAAACAATTTTTTAATTAGATTGCTATTTTAAACAATATGAAGTAATACTTACCCTGTTATGAAAGCTGCAGACATCTTGATGAGTCTTAAATATTTCTATCTGTTCATCAGTGGTCCATGTTACCTAATAAATATGATGTTTCTTTTGAAAATTCATTTTAAATTTAACAGGAATAATATTTTCAGATTTTAGTGTAATTAAGTTAAATACTTAGTGAGATAAATAAATATTAATTTATGATTATTATTTACAATTAGTGTAAGCTATTACTTTACAAAAATAATTATATTAAAAAAAATTTAAATGCATTAATCATAATGCATTTAAATTCTTGAAAATGTAGATTTAAAAAATTGAATCTTATTCATACACATTCAAATTATTACTTGGTATCTATATACTTAATAACTACAAAATAACTCTAAAAATTTAATGATTATAATTTATCAATACAATAAGAAATAAGATTTTATTTCTACTTTAAATAACCAATATTCCAATAATTATCAAATTCTACTAAGGCAGTTACTAACAACAAATTCTCACAATAAAATTGAAAACAAATTTTTTGCAATATCACAACACTACTGAAATCAGGACTGGGAAATTGGCATTTCTTTTTCTTTCTTTTTTTTTGCCAACTAACTCAGACTCCTTAGTATTTATATACTACCCCTGAACAAAAGTATGGAATATTTTGTAATTGCTGCAGAAAAATTATTTTGATTCTTAAATAATCAAACTGACAAAAATATTATTGAACTTTTAATAATTAGCAAATATAATAGACATATTAGAGTATTTACACATCAAACATTGTAAAGATATTTGCATAAATTACAAAATTGCAGCATTTTAAACAAAGTAAGAGTTGAACAAAAGTATAGAATAATGATGATTAATATTTTGTAGGGTCACCTTTTGCCCTAATTAGTCTTAATTTGTGGTATTGTAGAAATAAGTTTTCTACACAGTTCCAAATCAACCTGTGACCAAGTTCTTTGACTGTCTTCTTTAATTCTTCTATTGTTGTAGTTCATTTTTTTTAGAGATCATTTTCTTCAGAATATTCCAAACATTTTCAATTGGAGATATATCTGGACTATTGGCATGCCATTCTAAACACTGTATGTTATGTTCTTGAAACCATTGCATAATTTGTCTAGCCGTATGGCATGATGCATTATCATCCTGGTAGATGAAATCCTCATTACCAAAGTGATCTTCTGATGTTTTAACAACCAAAGATTCTAATAACTACAAGTAACCATCAGCATTCAATGTACAATTAAGGATTGCCTTTTCACCAACTCCTTTACATCCTCATATCATTACACTTTTACGAAATTTTGCTGATGAATTTAAACATTCAAAATGGAATTTTTCATCTGATCTTTATGTACTGCCATATTACCATAGCCAATACATAGTTTTGATTCATCTGTGAACATAACTCATTGCCAGTCATTAAGAGTTTTGGTCCATTTCAAACAATTTTTCTTTTGTTATTTTTGTCAGATAGAGTTTTGTTTTGACTTTTCTTGAGTGGTAACCTTTTTTTGCTAGACTGCTTATTGTAATGTCTGATACATTAACACATTAACATCTATCTCTCCACTTTGAATTAATGTTGCTTGATGACAAATATCTGTTTTCCTTAACAATTTTAATTAAGTCGCCTCTCTTGGTTGTAGTTTCTTGGTCTTCCAACTTGTTGCTGATTTTTACAGTTCTAAATGTTTTAGACTTTGAAATTATTTTTGAAACCGTTCTTTGAGAGCATTGTAATGTTTTTGCTATTATTCTCTGTAATTTTTCTTCTTGATGTGTCAAAATTATTAACTGTTTCTTACCTTCACTTAATTTACTACTCAGTGCCATCATTCACTTCATTATCATGTTCACTGCAATTTTATACTTCACTATAATGACATCATAAAATTTATTTACAAGAGTATTATTCATTTTAGCATGTTAAAATCTAAATTTTTTAATATAATAATCATCAATATATTCCATACTTTAATATTTTTATGATTCCATATTTTTGTTAAACTCCAACTTTTATTTTTTTTAAAATACTTTAACTTTGTAATTTGTGTAAATGTCTTCATAAAGTTTGGTGTGTAAATACTCTAATATGTCTATTATATTTGCCAATTATTAAAAGTTCAATAATATTTTTGTCAGTTTGATTATTTAAGGATCAAAATAATTTTTTGCAGAATAAAATATTCCATACTTTTGTTCAGAGGTTATATGTTATCCATCATTTATCACAGAAATAACACTGCCAAATTTCAAAATTTTAGGTTTATCCATTCCTGAAAAATAATACAAAACACACAACAATTTTATAAGTTTTTTTTTACATTTTTTGAACTCAGTGTGTCAAAACATCAAAAAATGCAAAAAAAAAAAAAAAAGAGAGAAGGGATTAAAATCTAACTGATCACTGTACTTTGCCTATGTTATAGTCTATAATAACCAGGAGAGTAAAAATAATTATGAAATATAGAGTTAGTTAAGGCATCCAGCCCTAATCAAAATACCATATTATCAATTTAATATTTAGACCTATTGATGTAAATTGACATCCATGACAAAATTATACTATAATTAAAAATATGTATTTTACTTATAAATTTTAAAGCAATTATTAAAAGTAAAATTTACTTTAACTTTCAATCAATAAAACTTACACATATATTTTTAATCTATATTTATAAAATTACATGTCCTGACTGACTGACTGATTCATCATTGCCCAGAGAAAATCACTGAACCTAACGAGGTGATATTTGGTACACAGTTAGGGTACGTCATGAATATGCACACTAAGAAGGGATTTTTGGAAATTCCACCATGGGGGAGAGGATTAAGACTTAACCTGAAGAACGACTTCTACTGTACTATTTTAGATGCAATTTTTTGTTTTTAACTGTGTTTTAGAAGGGTACGCAATGAGAATGCACACTAAGAAGGGATTTTTGGAAATTCCATGAGGGGGAGAGGGAGAGAGAGAGGATTAAGGCTTAAAAAGTCTTAGCCCTGAAAGGCAGTACCACAAACGTGGTTTACAAAGAGGTACTGGGATAACTGAAACTCTATTTTTCTGTAAATATTTAAACTTAAATGACATTATCTAAAATTTCCTAATGTTTTGAAAAAAAAATTAAACTCAGATTTATCATATCTCAGAATCCCATATTATTTGAAAAATGAATTTAGGTGCATTACCAGTCCATAGTTTGAAACAAACAAAAATCAGTAATTTTACCAAATTAGTAACAACTAATGAATGAGAATCTTAGTGAAGTACCGAGGGAGGGTTATTTCTATCAAATTGCAAAATCCACGTGGGCAAAGCCACAGATAACAGCTAGTTAAAGAATAAATTAAAGAAATTTTACTATACATCATTCAGAATGCAAAATATAAAAGTTGAATATAATAAATAATTTTCAAAGAAATTTTGTACTTACTCTTATCCTGTATGTCTTTTCACATACTTCTAACAGTTCTAAAGCTGAAATAAATGCTAAAAATAAACAACAAAAAATCATTACTATCAAAAATTTATTCTGTACTTATAATGAATTAATTTTCCAAAAAATACTAAATTCAAATATTTCTAATGAAAGCTAGTTAATAAAGAAATCACAAAAAATATGTTACTTCTTTATTCATAAACTTTATTAATCTCTTTAAACTTCTAAATACTAATGAGTAAATGATTTCATTTACTCATTAGTATTTAGAAGTTTAAAGTATTGAAGTAATTAATAAAATAGAATATTCTAATAAATCAACCATTGAATTAGTTCATAAGAAAACTAATCCATATGAAATTTATGATCATATTTTATATGCTCCTTTAAAACATTTTAGCATACCAGATACATTAAAAATCATTTACTCAGTTTTTCCATTATTTTATTGCTAGATATTCTTTTTATAGTCATTTTGCTTGCTAATTAATTGTTAGTTACCAAAACATAATGTATGTATATGCTCTTGTCTTAAAAAACTAAATAAGCCTGACATCAATTTTCTGCAATGTAAATAGCATTACACTAATATCTCATTTCTTGCTATATTCCATGATGATTAACAGTAGAAATGACATATTCAGTTCAAGTTTATAGGATCTCTAATTTTCATGAAATACAATCTTGTCTTAAACACATCCAAAAAGGAGAAATTTTGATTATTATCAGTGATTATGGAGGTCACAAAATTGAATCATCTCAATCAAATCCATATACTTTAAAAAAGTCACATTCAGATAATTTTTATTGATGTTGCATACAGGATCCATACAGATAGATAATTCCATCTGTGATTCCCTGACCAATTATGATATTCTGACCTATTAAGGTCTTTGCATTTCCCCTTTACATTGTGTAATAATTGGCCAAGTCTATTTAAGCCCATTTTGTACACAATTACATAAATTTTTTTTATTAAAAAAACATTTATTCCCTTAAAAAAACAAAAAAACTTTGCATAAAATCAATTACATAATTAGCAACGTCATTTCTACATCATATAAAAAATTTCATAATTTTTTAAAAGTTAATTTGTAAAGTTTAATTAAATAAGAAAAAGACTTACACTGCATCATGAAATTGAATTTTCTGAGAGGAGATGGGAAATTCAAAATAATTTAAACAGAATAAATTGCACACTCCATGAGAGAGAGGGAGATCACTTATCACATGCTATTTTTGGTCCAGCACCGACCCTTTCAAGGTCATTACATTTCTTCCCATCCCTCCATGAAACTTATAATGGAAGCAGCAAGGTTTTGGTGGGAAAGTGGGTTGTTGTTGATGGTGTTTTTGAAAATCCAATTTTAACTCTATTGCAATATTTTGGTATACTTCCAAAAAATGTGGATTTCCAAAATTCCACAGGTCATCTGAAGATGAAAATATGCAGTTAGAGAGAAGACATATCACAAATCATCAATCCATCAAAATTGGCAGGATTATTATCTCCACATACTGCATATGGCCAGCAACAAAGAAAAATACATGAATTGTGTGAGGTTCACCATGCAGTCCAAAATGTTCCATACAATATTATATATACAATATTGCTAAGCCAACTGGACAGTTCTTTGCCTCCCCCTACAGCATCAACTGACTGCAGAGTTAACCAGATGTCACAGAGGTAAAAAAAAATTGAGAGGGTTGTGTATGGGACACAATTGCAATCATTTAAGGTGTGAATCTGTCTTTGTGTTATTAGAAGAAGGATAAGATATAAACGAATAGTCTTGGTAGTTGCCACAAGTCAATATCTATCAATTCATGCGGAAGCACACTCAAAGTATTTGCATCAGAGTTGATACACTTAGTTTTCTTACGCTATCTATACAACCTGCATCATTCAGCATTAGTCATTTTGGGTTTTTCTGATTTCTTTTAAATTTTTCTTTCCAACGATATATGTTTCTTACATTTCTGTTCATATTTCCTTTGCAATATCTTTGACATTATGAAAATTTTCTTCAATTCACACACTTATTGGCTTATAAGTTTACAAATTCTATTTTATTGGTTATTATTGTTAAATAATATTGTATGTCCTGTCATTCTGTACAAATCAACAATTTCAACATCCTACCTCTTCATAATCCAAAGTTATACACTGTTCAAACGCAAGTACAAATCCGCTCACAGCTGACATCCCACTACCACTAATTTAAATTTAAACGTAAGCCCTCTATCCAACAAAATTTTAATCATTAGATTATCATTTATATAATCATGGAGATATAAGCATGGCAAATCTTGCCATTCTTTTGGTCGTTCCAGTTTTCATATACCCCCCTATACCAAATTGAATTTAAAGACATATTCAGATCAAAAAGGAGCGAGAGCAACAGATGGATTCCGTGGTAATTGCAGATTCCCTGACATTTGATTCCATTCTCTGATTTTTTCTGCTAACAATCTTATTCTCTGACTTTCCAGGTTGATATGGACTCGGTACATACATAGAAATGTTTACTGATTTTAGTTTCTTTCAAAAAATATACCTGAAGTCAAACATTTTGTTTCAATGCTATAAACATCATCACCCGAAATAAAAAATTCTTGAAAAATTCAATGCAATCTGTAGCAAATCAAATACATTGTGTTTCTCAAACATTATTCTTAAACTACAAAATTACAATTTTATTTTGCAGCATTTTTAATCAACTATTAGACTATTATTGTTAATATAAATATTTACAGAAATATTAGCAAAGATAAAATATAATTTGAAATAATGTCTTTACAATTAAGAAATTTTTTAAACTCAAAAAATTTAAAAATTGTCACAGTAATGGAAAATGGTCCTAACTGCCAAATGATACATTCTCAATTATGCTTATCAGAACAACATATATTTTCCACTTTTTATTTGACTGAATTTTGATCATTACAGTTGGTAGTAAGTGATCACTATAAAGTTTCTTTGATGATGAAAAGTCCTATGTGACATATAACAAATATCACTTAGGACAGTTCTCTACTACTGCAACAAAACACAGATTCCCATTTACAATTTTTAAAATTTTTCATGTCTATAAATAATTATCTATTAAATAATACCGTAGTTATAAATTAATATATACCTTGATTAGGAGAAAATCTTAATCGTGTTTGTGCTGTTGAAATTTGAAACTGAGATCCAGTAGTTCTATGTGAGGAAACAGTAGCAACTGTTGAAATTGGAATTGCTGGCAACGAGGCTGATGAAAATGAATTCACGTGTACCTTTGAAACTGATGGCAATGATGTTGCTATTTGAAGAGAATTTTCACAATATTCAACCTGTAAAACAATGTTTTCAAAAAAAATATTTTCTTATTTTTTGTTAGATGTTAAAATATACTTAAACAATATTAATCTTTAAAAGACTAATTGCAAATTGATTAACTGATCAAACTAAAATTCTAAAGATAAATTTTTATTGCCAAAAAATTAAAACTTTTCAAATGCTAGGAAATTATAATGTTATAATTTTTTTATTTATTATAAAATACACATTAAATTTGTTAAAATTAAGTTTTAAATTTGTGGGTGAATTTAAAATGTAATGCATTCATTCAGAAGATAATTTTCTGAAAGATTAGCCTAGCAGACATTCAGTTATAATTAGCAATTACTTTTCATACTTTTAACAAAATTATAGATACAAGGTTTTAATATTTTTTAAATAAACAAACAATGTAAGTCAAAAGGAAAGACTTTTTTAGATTAAAAAATGCTTTATTATAATGACAATGTCTCTATATGGAATTATGAGCATAATTCCACACAGACAGATTTCATCAAGACAGAAAAATGTAAATATGATATTAGTCACTATAAAATATAACAAAACACCAATTAAAAACTGAAATAATTTTTTGATAAAATTTAATGATAATTTAAGTTCTTTTATGGATAATTTCTTAATAGAGATACAGTAGAAACTCAATTATCCAAGACAGTTAAAATAAAAAAATATATATGTAGCATTATGCACACCACAGAGTATAATGCACAGAAACAAACTCCATATAAATGAAAATTACTACATCTTTTGGATTGTAGCATCATGAAACTAGGCCATATATGTAATATTATGTTAGATTTTGAATAAATCTGTTTATTTTTAAATACAGTTACAGCATTACAGTATTTATAATTAATAAAACTTTAAATGCATAATTCTTGATGTACCCAAAACAAAAACAAACAAGTTTCTGGATCATCTAAAAGACTCCTGATCCTATCAAGTTTCCACTATATAATAGAGTCCCAATTACCAAATTTCACATTATCTAAAGTGAACTGTAAAAAAGTACCCTGTCCGTAAGGTCAAAAGAATGTAGTAGAGTATAATTAGTTTCATTAATCTTGAACAGATAATGTACAATGTGCAAAAGGAAAGTCTACAAAAAAAATTTACTCTGGTGACTCCTCACGGCAATATGAATTTTAAAATGTTATGAAATATTAACATTTCATAACATTTTAAAATTCAAAAAGCAGTCCAACCACAATTGCTCTCATTAATGCACATGCATTGCTTACATTATTACTGTATTAGCCCGAATATAACGCGACCCCGAATTTAACGCGACTCCAAAATTTTCATAAAGATATTTAGAAAAAAATAATACTCATAAAAGAATTCAAAGAAAGTAAAATTCAATCAGATAAGCATTTATTTATGTAATTACAGTAGAGCGTCGTTTATCCGAATCAATTGGGGACTGGGGTGGTTCGGATAACTTATTTTTCGGATAACGAATCATGTACGAAAAAATATATGAATTTATCCCATGTTGAAATTTTTCTCCATTGCGTGTCGCTTCGCATTGAATTTTCGTCGATGTTAAGCCTAACGAAGACTATTGTATCGTTAAAAATTATTTTTTTATTTTGTACAAACAAAATAAATATATTGAAAAATATAAAAACCATAAAACATTATACTTCAGATGTTAATTTAGTATCAAAAACGTAAAATATT
>NW_019384542.1:125839-223626 GCF_000671375.1 Centruroides sculpturatus | reverse complement strand
GTTTCAGGTTCCATTATGAACTCTTCGATGTTCTTTAATTCTCAGATGTGACTTTTATTACTCCTTTAGCTGCTTGAGTCTTCTTGATTATACAGTATTTTTCTTAAATAAGATTGAACTACGGCCTACTGTAGACCTGTTCACGCCATACTGCCCAGCAACATTAGGCATCTTCTGCCCACTTTCTACCTTTGCTATTATACTCTCACCTTTTGAAAAGAAAAAAAAACAGACGCAAAACTTAATTTGTGCCTACCCGACAGTCTCGCGGATACATAAAAGAATTGTTTTGTCAGAAAAATAAAAGACTGGAATTACAAGGGAGAGTTTCAAAGTTTGGAGGAATACTATCCGATCGGTATATACCGGCTTGAGCGTCGATGTTGACATCTCCCGCACTCTGAAAAGTTTCGAATTGTTGCCCGAAGACAAGAGAAGACCAATCGGTATTCATTATTTTACGTCGCTTCTTCTTGTGTTCGTTCTGTGCGGTGTTCGTTATCCGAACACAAAAATCTTTCACGAAAGTGTTCGTTATCCGATCTGTTCGTTAACCGATCACCCACTGTAATTAAAATTAAACATTGTCCTAAACTTCAGCTATTTTTATTTTCTGTATTTTAAGTTAATTTAAATTAGATTAAAACTGAGGTTATCTATATATATAAAATTGCTTGTCCTGACTGACTCACTGACTGATTCATCATCGCCCAGAGCAAACCGCTGAACCTAAAGAGGTGAAATTTGGTACACAGTTCGGGTATGTCATGAAAACGCACACTAAGTAGGGATTTTTCTAAATTCCCTCGCGGGGGGAGAGGGAGAGCATTAAGTCTTAACCGGAAAAACGACTTCTACTGTACTGTTTTAGATGCGATTTTTTGTTTTTATCTGCGTTTTAGTAGGGTATAACATGGGAATGCACACTAAAAAGGAATTTTTCGAAATTTCCCTTCAGGGGGAGAGGGAGAGTATTAAGTCTTAACCAGAAGAACGGCTTATAATGTACTATTTTAGATGCGATTTTTTGTTTTTAACTACATTTTAGTAGGGTATGCCATGGCAATGCACATTTAGAAGGAATTTTTCAAAATTCCCCAGTGGGGGCGAGGGAGAGCATTAAGACTTAACCGGAAGAACGGCTTCTACTGTACTATTTTACATACGATTTTTTGTTAAGTTTAGTCTTCATTGAGTACTTAGGCGTATCAAATTGATAACATTTCAGACATTGTTATAAATGTTTTTATATATTTCGATTTTTTAACCAAATGTTCGAACCGTTTTAAATTCGAATTTGTTATAGCATATTGGTTCGATTATAGAACAATTGTAAACGTTCCAGAAAATTGATCAAATTGAAAATAGTTCATTTGATTTTGAGCAATTCTCATCATTCTCAGCGGTAGGTGTTATATAACAATTACTATGGTTGTTGAAATACTGAATATAAATGGAGTTTGCTTGCAAAACCTCGCGGGCAAAGTTGCGGGTAACTGCTAGTGGTATATATGTATGATTGATTTGAATTGCAATTTAAAAAAAAAATTATAATCAGTTTTTTTACACTAAAAACATAGTAATTAGAACAAAAAATTCCTCATATTAAACTGCATTTAAGAAATCCTATAACCTTAAGACAGAAATAAAAATCATTGTAGATAATATTTAAGATTATTGTTCTAAAATCACAATTTTTAGTTAATACCAGTCCACAAAATTTTTCACAAAAAGGGAATTTCCACAGACTGGTAACAGTCTGCAGACCCAAGGTTGAAGAATACTGGTCTTCTAGATTGTTTCATCTGCTTTTTCCCAATAAAGACTCTATATTGGAAACAAGCAGGTGAAGCAAACTATATAACCATGGAACTGGATTGTTTTTATATGAGACTTTCAAAAAGTCATGATGTTCAACTAATTCAAAACAGTAATTTCATTTTTGTTCTAGAATCTGAAATTTGTTTGATTTTGACAGAGGAACTCTGAAAGGAAAATTTTTTGAGATTTGAATAAAAACTGTTCTTCCAATTAATTAGTATGTGAAGGCACATTTCCAAATTGGTCTGAACTTAGTTTACATTATGAATCCTCATTCAAAATTGTATAATTCTTTTAATCTATCTATATGTATACAGATAAAGGGATACATATTGAAATTTTTGTTTTTTACAGTCTATATTGGAAACAATTGGGTGAAGTCCATGAGGCAAGCATGAGGGGAGTTGGGTCACCTACAGTAGCAGGAGAATAAAGCTCTCCAGTATAATACCCTAAAAAACTAAAAAATTAAATAGAGAAAATTTTAATGTCAATAATATCCAATGACATGATTTTCAACAGTCAAACATGATTTTCATTTGCTGTAAGGAACTAAAGATAAAATTGAGTCACTTTCTGAACTGTTCTTTGTGAGACATTATACAATGAGAAGAGAAAACTACAACTTACCAATATCCAAAAATAAAATTCAACCTGTTACATTTCAGCCAAAAACAGTTCTACTAGATTAAAATTCATTCTGTCTGATAGAAATCGAACAAGAGTGACTAATAAGATCAATTAACATACAGACTGATGCACAGAAAATGACGTGTGTGTGCATTTGTGTGCAATGACGTGTTTAAAGATGACGTGTGTGTGCATTTGATAGTTTTTGGAATAATTATGATGACAGATAAATATGTCTATAAAATGCAAAAAATTTTTCAATTTTTTAAAAACATTCTTAGTAAATTTATTAGACAAAGGAAGAGCTGTCTGAGATGTTCATAATAAATTGCAAGTTGAAATTAGCAGATAGCCTTTATCTGCTTTCAAAATTACTTTTAAATACAAATAAGCCATAATTATCATAGAAAATTATGGTATTTATTAAAAAGTATTATTAGTACAGTTGTCCCTCTATAGTCTGACGTTTTTTAATCCGACATGCTCAGTAGTCCGACGCACCTCCCGTCAAGGTACCCGTCCCGTTATGTGTCTGCTTGCACAGAAGCATGTCGCGATGTGAATCTCCCCATCCAATTTTTACATGATGACACATATTTCGTGTGTTTTATGTGAGCAGTTCTGTTCGAACAGTTGGAGTAGAGAATATTGTAAGTTACTGCTAGCAAAACAATGCGAAATATGTAATTATTTTCGGTAATCCGGACACTTTTGGTAATCCAACACACCTTTGGTCCCATACCTGTCGGATTATCAAGGGACAACTGTATTTGATTAAATTTATTTTATTATCAATCCAATCATATTTTCAAAAAGCTCAATTTTGTTGTTATTTTATTTCTTTCTTAACTTTATTCTTGAGTGTCATTTATGTTTTATTACTAAAACATATCACCTAGTATTGTTTATTTTGTTAAGTTATGGCAACACAACACTTGGCAATTTGCCTAGGGGGGATGCTTTCCAGGTGGTCTTTTTAAGAGTAATCAGTCTCTATTCAAATGTTACAGACATGGAGAGAACCTGGAAAACTCCATGTGGTCAGACCATCCTGAGCCCTTAGTCTCGAGTTTTTTGCTTTGTACTCAAATTGACATCATTCAACTCACTCATGTTACTATGACTCACATAATTGGTAGTGTCGAGTTAGACCCATCAAGCAAAAGAGAAAAGCTAAAGGAAATATGTCATATTCACTTGGTTACGTGTGTCATTAAGCATGATGGGATTGTTTACAATGCATCTGGGTTTGTGATATATGATTCAACCAATCAACTTAACTGTAACAAGTTGTAAACAAATCAACATGAATTAGTTTACATGTGTTACAGTTAAAAATTTTGTCTTATAGTAATATAGTATGCAGAAACAAAATGGAAACCTCCAATGTTTTATTTTAAAAAATAAGCAAAAAACAAAAAGAAATATTAATAACATATATAGAAAATAATAAGAAAATGAACAGTGGAAAATTCGACAACAAATTTATGAGAAACAGACAATTCAATTTGTGGAGAGAATTAGTTAAATTAATTGTGTGTGTTGCAGTTAAAAAATCCATTGTGCAATGAAAAAAGTATTTTAATTTAATCCTTTCTTCATATAGTTCATATAGTTTTCTTCCTTGATCTATTTCTTAAATTGTTTTGTCTATTAATTAAGATTATTTATTAATCAGAACTTAACACTTCTGATTAATAATCTTAATATAGTGTCTATGCTCTTAATAATTTATACATACAATTTACTATCATTTTAATTCTCTTTTTCGATGAATTAGATACTTCTTTTTATTTTTGGAAAAATTTGCTGTATAATTTTATCAATTATGAATTAAAATTTTTTTATTAGTGTTGAATTGACATGAAAAGAAATGGCATCTACTCATGGTCAAAAAATTCATTACCTTCTTGAACAATCCTTTCAATTCTTTCTAATGCTTTGATTGTGATCGGAATAGCATATCCATCAGCCATCTTCACTTTCGTGTAGAGATCTCACATGCTCAACTCAAAGTGAGTAGGAACTCACATGATAAAATGGGAAAGCACATGAGTTATAACTCGAGACTACCAATTTGACGTCAGAGTGTGAGATGGTACCATGTGACACTTCAACACGTTGGGAGTTGTAACATGAAAAACTCAAGACTAAGGGCCCTGGTGAGGCACAAACTCACAATCGAACTCCCAGTGTTCGGGGAATGGAACTGCTTGGCCATTGGTGGCTGATCACCTTGTAACTCCAGCATAGATTTAATAAATCATAATGTTTTCAACCTAATACAATAGACAGTCTTCAGTGAATTACACCATTTAAAATAAAAGAACAAGAATGTCAAATTCAATAGAAATAATTTAAAAATTAAAAGGTGTTCTAAAGAGAACAGTATCACAGAGAGAAAAAATTAAAATTAACAATTAAAAATAAAAATGAAGATTAATATAAATAAAAGTTATTAGAGGACTAAGTCCAGATTACATTTCCTATAAGGGCTTCCAGGCCTAGGTAAGGTGTCCACATCCCTATGGCTGATACAAAATTATTTTTTGGTTGTCTTTAAAAATTTCCAACATTTCTAATAAACTAATAGTGTTGGGGTTGTTAGTCAGTCTAATGATTCTGGTCTCATTCCACTTTATTTGTATATCTTGTTTGGTGGCATAAGCCACTAAGGCAATGGAATTGAGATGCTTTTCAAAGCCATAATAACTCCTCTGGTGTTTACATGATTCCAATTGAAGACCATCACTTTGACACAAATTTAATATATGTGAGAGCTACCAGACATACCCTGGAAAAAATTAAGGAGCATAAACACACAGTGGAAAAGCATCTCAACTCCATCACCTTAGCAGCATATGCCCATGAACGAGCTATACAAATAAAGTGGGATGAGACCAGAATCATTAGACTGGCCAAGAACCCTAACACTATTAGTTTATTAGAAATTTTGGAAATTTTTAAAGCCAACCAAAAATTATTTTGTATCAACCACAGAGATACAGACACCTTACCTACAGCATGGAAGTCCTTACATGAAATCTAACCTGGACTCGGTCCTCTAATTATTTTTGTTTATATTAATCTTCATTTTTATTGGGCTCAATTTGAAAAAATTGTAAAATTATAAATTCCCACTGTTGTCCATCCATCTGTCTTTCCTTAATCTCAAGAACAAAGTTAAACAAAATCTGAGACCAGATATGAAAAGATTAGGGGCAGGAGGCCCAGATTAACTGTATATGAACTTCCAATGCAAACCAGAAGTCACATTATTTCAATCCAAAACTTTTCCCTGAAAGCAGTAAATAGATGACCAGCACAACTCCACTGCTAACAGAAAAGTAAGATGTATAGTACAAGGGCAAGACACTAATAATAATTTGAGGTAGAGAGCATAAATTTTAAATTAAAAAGATGCAGTAAAAAGAAAACATTAGGATCTGTGAAAAATTGGTAAATGTCCCAGCTTAGTCTTTATATCTTGTGCAGTGTTTCTGGCTAAACACGACATTATCCAGTTAGGCTAACAAGTAAGACTCCACTACCGTAAAAACGGCGTAAAAACCCCTCGCAGTAAAAGTTTTTAATCACGTGACCTATTTGCGTTTGTGCTAGGATTACGGTGGAGGTCCGGCTAGCGCAAAGTTTTATGGCATAGTGCTGCCCCAAGTGTCGAAAGTAAATACTTCTTCGCACATGAATTGGTAGAAACGAAAGACGGGTGTATACGTGATATATCGATATAAAGACAATGATTATATTCTATGAGTTTTTTCTGTACTATAATTACAAATGTAGTAAAAATAATATCTTTACTTTCATATACTAACTTTTATTATTGTATTATTAAGATAATATACAGCACTTATAAGCTTAGCTTTTTTATTATATACTCCTCTAAATTGAAGGATTTCCTTTGGTATCCATTATTATAATCAGGTTANTACAAATGTAGTAAAAATAATATCGTTACTTTCATATACTAACTTTTATTATCGTATTATTAAGATAATATACAGCACTTATAAGCTTAGCTTTTTTATTATATACTCCTCTAAATTGAAGGATTTCCTTTGGTATCCATTATTATAATCAGGTTATCTCTTATCATAGATACACGAATACTTTCGGATGTTTTCGATAAATCTTTCCGGATCTATTCTAGAGTAGCCATGAGGGAACGTACACAAAAGCTCGTTTTCCGCCATTTTAGCTCCGTGTCGCGATGACCTAGATTTCACTGACTTCTGATTGGTTGAAGGTACCTCTTTACGGCCGTATTCGCGTCGAAAGTTGAACATAGCTCAACTCGCTTTTACACTGGTTTTACGGCCTGCTCAAGCATACGATATCGGGGGTCACGTGATTAAAAGCTTTTATGGCGAGGGGTTTTTACGCCGTTTTTACAGTAGTGGAGTCTTAGCCTTACAGTCCAGATTTAGCTCCAAGTGATTTCTGGTTTTTCCCAAAGCTAAATTACTGTAGAAGCAGAGATTTCAGGATGTGGGCAAATTTAAAGAAAATGCAACCTTCTAACTCTGTTACATATATTAGAATAGAAAGTTTTAATAAAATCTAGAGTAGCTAATTGAAGACTATGGTTTTTCTAGAGAGAGCATAAAAAAAAACATCAATATCTTCAATAAAAATCAAAATCTAACCTTCCATGCAATAACTTTCATACTGCAACATATACTCAAGAGCTGGAAAGTATTTACAGAAACAAAGATAAAAAAAACATATGTATGGTCGAATGTATGGTCAGATTTTATTTCATTACCAGATGTGAATCTGGTAATGAAATAAAATCTGACCATACATCAATTAATAAGGAATGACAAAGATCCATATAGTCAAGCTGGAGTTGGGATTTATGCAATATCAGCCAAGGATGGAAGAAGAGAACTTAGAACTGTACATACAATTTGAACATCAGATCACTACAATATAGGTTGAAGAAAAATCAATACAATGTAAGGAAACAAATTCATTCAACAGTCCTTGCATCTCTTGCAACTAAGGTTGCCACCTGTCCAGGTTTGACCTGGAGACTCCGGGATTCAGTGAGTTATCTCCAGGCTCCGGGGTTAATTAATATTTCTCCGGGTTGTGCAAGTTGAAATGAATATGTACAAAATTATATGCAAGCCATTGTGTATATTTCTTCTCCCATGTATTAAATTACTAGTGTGGTGGTCATTGGCTTAAAGACATAACGTCTATAACTGGTGCAGGCACAGTGCTGCTGCATGCTATGTAGTTGTACTCTTTCTTGTGACTGTTCTGTTAGAAGATGTCTATTGAGAGTGACATGATATAGCCTATATAGATGACAGTTTGATAATTGGTGTTCGTGTTGGTTGATGATTAATGATAAGTTATAGTATATAGTTAGAGTCAGACTCAAGCAGGTTAAATAGCATTACATAACAAAAGGTCTTTTGGATCCTTAAAAAAAATTTTTTTTATTTTCGGATGTTTTTAATTCCAAATTTTTTACCTTTTAATCAACCTTTTAATGACACATGATTAATGCTTAATTGTTTTTTATGGAATTTATATAAATAAAAAAACTGTATATGTATGCATATGGGTTTTTTTGGTTTATTAAATCATCAACTCCAGGCAAGACTAAGTTATGAGGTGGCAACCCTACTTGGAACCCAAAAAGTTTCACATGGAGGTATTACAGAAGAAAATAGCTTAAGAAAGGGAGAAATCAAAAACTAGATGTTTATTTGGAAATTTCAGAAACTTATAAGCAAGGGAGTGTGTGTGAACAGGAGATGCACATTTTTATCAAATGCACAAAAGGTCTTACATTGTTAAGCAAATGGCTACATGTTATACATTACATTAGCTTTCTAGAGAAATTTGTTATTTTATCTATTTATTTAGGTATATAAATACATTATTCAGAGTATTTTTTTAAATAGTTGGAATGATTGGATGTTTTTAAAGATATGTTAAAGATTTAAGAATGCATAATTTGATGATGACTGCTAAAAGCAACCAAAAACATTAGTTATTAAATGAATTGCTAGAAAATACATTTATTATTGTGCTTTAGCAATAGCCAAAACATTTAAATTTTATCATTGTTTATTTTTTTTAGTTTTGTTATTCTATACAGCGTGACTTCAAATTATGAGTATTCAATACACAAGAATTCAATACAGCAAGTTGTTTTTTCTTAGCTCTCTTTCCAATTTATTAGATGAAATACTCAATACTCAATTTATAATTGTGCATTTCATCTGATAAATTATTTTGTATATTTACAGATACATATATTTTATTTATTTATGAGTCTAAGGCAATATCAAAGTTCATACTTTTATAGTAGTCACAAATTTAGGTCAACAAAAAAGTAAATAAAATTTTCAATAAATCACAAAAAATCCTTGTTGTATTTTAAAATATAAATACAGATCCCATTATTCATGATAAATCAACAAACACCTTTTAGGCTGCTGGGATTCACTTTTATTTAGCAAACACTTTCAACCTAGTCTAATAGGCCATCTCCAGGCTAACAATCTTTCTTGGAATATATTTTACCATTAAATATTGTTCCAAAATAGAACACAAAAAAGAATAACTATGTTTAAAAATTTAAATATAAAACCAAAAATTAAATTGTCCAAGAAATGCAGTTATAGTGAGCCATTTTTGTTCTATTTTCAATTTCAGCCCACCCTTGTTACTGTTTAACTTATCAGTGAATTCAGTGATGTTTTTGTTATTTTTCCAAATTTCCTATGCATACATCATCCGCACATCTTTTAAAATATATAATATCCTCTTTGAAGCCATTCACAATACTTTTTCCAGCTTTTGTAACACTAATTCATATAACACTCCTGATATGGGGCTCACCATGGGGACTCTTTTACCTATATATTTGGTTATTAAAGCTAAAAAAGGATTTGTAGCATACCAATCTTGCTAATTCTGTCATGTCATCAGTGTAATTCACTAACTCTGGAATCTGTAGGAGCATAAATTCCATTAATGCTGTAGAACATGATTCTTCTTTTATTGAAGGGTACAAGTTTACGTAATACATTACTGTCCCTATTTCTTCATCCATTAGCATGAGGTCTTGTAACTCTTTTACCCCTATTGTTGGGTCCTGTGCAACCAATATACTGTTCTCAAGATTGGTGGTAATGTATTTGTGCAATCGCTTCTCAATAATACAGGTTGGTCTTCTATATTTTTCCACTATTTTTCACACAATTATTTCTTTACCAAGCTTATGTGTTTTTGTGAATGCAATGATCTTGATATTCCTGGTCTTATGTTCCAACATTTTTTAAGGAAAGTTGATAGGTTGCTTTTTTCTAGTTTTTTAACTCTTCTGTTGATGTGTTCAATTATTTTTATGTCAATCCATTTGCATTCTGTTCATTTGATATAATCCTCCAAACTTTTGTTGTATGTTTATTGATAAGGTTAACAGTAACAAGGATGGACTGAAATTGAAAATAGAAAAAAGCTCCCTACAACTGAATTTCTTGGACATAAATATGGAATTTGAAAATGGAAGGATACATGCAAGTGTATACACAAGCTAGCATGTAGACCACTGTACTGTACATCCCTTCCAATTCAAATGATCCTTATCAATATAAGTTAGCAGCATTCTGAGCACTCATCAGAAGAGCCTTTTTATATTGCAATAATGTAATAGACAGAATGAGGGAACTATACAGAATTAAACAAATGGCAACAACACTAGGATATGAAACTAACATGATAGAAGGTCTGATTAGAAGGTTTGAGGATAACAAACATAAAACAAAAAACCTTGTGGAATCATGAAATTTACTTTTAACAAAGATATAACTAACATCATGAAAGAAATCACAGAACATAAAGGGTACAATATGATTGTAAAAAGAACCTCAACTATGTATTGAATTTTAAGGAACACTAAGGATAGATTAGAAACAAAGAAATGGCAGGTGTGTACGGGATACGGTATGAAAACATGCAGTTGGGGATAAACAAGGATTACATTGGTGTCACCACAAGGAACTTGAAAATTAGACTTAAAGAACATCAATATAATGTAAGAAAGGGATGCAATAACATGATACTCTCCAGGATGGTGCAGACTGAAGGCTCAGTGATAAAATGGGAAGAGGCAATCATCATTAAGTCAGTTCACTCCCCTACATTGGCACAGAACACTGTAAAAATTGAAATATACAAAAGTAGGTTGAAGGATAAGTGCATTAATGCAAGAGATGCCAACAGCTTAGCAACAGCATGGAAATACATTGTACAGAATAAGTTTGTTAGAAGGTCATAATTGCTTCATTTCTACTATATTTTTTGTATATTTTTGAGTTATTTTACATTTTACTGTTATTTGTTATTTCTATTAATTTTTAGTTCTTTTGGCTTTATATTCAAATATTTAAACTTAGTTATTCTTTTTTGTGTTCTATTTTGGAACAATATTTAATGGTAAAATATGTTCCAAGAAAGATTGTTTGTCTGAAGATGGCCTATTAGACTAGGTTGAAAACATTTACTAAATAAAAGCAAATCCCAACAGCCTAAAAGGTGTTTGTTGATTTATTTTGAATTATCCTGCTGAGGTAAATGAAAATCATTATTCATGATCCATTCTTGAATTAAAAACAATGAATTAACTTATATATTTAAAAAAATGTATAATGCACACTATTTTAAAAATGTACAATAATATTGAAGAATAAATACAAAAAAAATCTTTGTTTCTGTATTTAGTCTTCAATATTTAACATTTTTAATGGAGTTTTTTTAAAAGTGCTAAAAAACTTAACATCCAGCAAATTTTTTAATAATGCTAACATTTTCACCCATGTTGAACAGACAAAAATATCAACACTTATTAAAAAATTTGCTGGATTTTAGGTTTTTTAGTGCTTTTAATTCAGTTTTGAGTGGGAGTTTTTTTTAATCAATTATATATATTTCTAATTCAGAATAACTTCATTTGAACTTCTAATTGAAAGTCATTAAAAAATTACATTTAAATTCTGTCAAAAAATACAATTATATTATGCAAAATATCCATGGCAATAATAAGATTCATCTTGTTATTTTTAACACAACATAGCAGTTCGTTAGATTTTTATCACTTGTCAAAGTCTGTGTATGTATGTATGTATTACATATGAATATAGATATATACAAAAATCCATATTAATTTATATGGTACTCTTCAGTTAACAGGATGCCAGTCAATCAATGAAATCTGAGTCGCATTTACATCCTAATTTTTTTTATTTTACATTAAATTGTATATATAGTTAATTACATTGAAAACTTTCCCTTTTCCCTAAGATTGTATAAAAAGTTTAAGTCAATTATGTATTTAAACAATGACTGTTAATACATACAGTGGAACCCCGGTTAACGAACGTCCTGGTTAACGACCAAATCGGTTAACGAACTTTTATTTTGGAAAAATTTTGTCTCGGATAGCGAACTTAACGGCGTTTTGTGTCGAATTTATAAGCTTGCTTGCTTTTAGGGAAAATCGGTTAATTGTGTGTCGGTGATGGTCTAGGATCCATTCGTACGTTGGTGTGGCGGAGGAGACAAAGATGACAAGTATTTTACAGTGAAAATCGTTTATTAGAACGGGAAGATGCTTACATATTTGAGGTAGTTGGAAATGGCTTATCTACAGTATTTTCTCTCGGCACTGGGGAGTGGCGTATCGCTGGTCCTACGATAGTGCAAGCTGATCAGTCGTAGCCCCAGAGCGGACGAGATGGGTTCGCTTGGTCACAAGCGATGGTAGGTGACAGAGCTGCAACAACTGGAACGGTCTGCGAGACACAACACAAATTTTAGCGGGCACGACTTCAGGCTTAATCCAAATGAAGACGACACAGATAAATCGCCATAGAATTTTTAGGAAAACTGCATTTTGACCTTGAGATTTGGGATTTTTATAGTATTTCTTCCTTGAATCTCACCTTACGATTAGTCCTGCGTCCCATTCCTCGCTTCCCGATTGTTTTCTTCTTTGTCTCCAGGTGAAAATCGAAACCAGATCAGGTCACGAGTAAGGTTTGTTCCGAGGCATTTATTTGACACCTGTTCGTCGACTCTGATCAGAGATTGTTGATAAACCTATAAGCCTTTCGCTCATAATTTAGCCTATTGTTTCTGCTATCTGTCATTTTAGAACTTTAACGACCGTATGTGATGTTTTTATACTCATCAAATCTTTCTCCTTTTCCGAAATTTAACCTAGATCGATTGTTTATGAGCACATTTTCCTATATTTTCATTAAAGAAAACCCATTTTACAAATAAAATTACAAAAATACTGACGTCTAGAACGGATTAATTGTATTTGCATTAATTTCTATGGGAAAAATTTCTTCGGTTAACGAACGAACTCGTGGAACGGATTACATTCGTTAACCGGGGTTCCACTGTATTTGATATTGAAAAATATTAGCATATTTTGACATTAGTGTAATTGTTGAAGTGAAACTTTTCATAGCTTCTTGTTTATTTTATGCATAACATGTTAATTAATGTTATTTTCTTTTTAATTTTAAAATAGAAAATCATTAAAATTTAAAATCAGCATTTTTTAATTTATCATCACCTTACTCTGCATAGTACTGTGACTCATATTTGCATCATTAATGTAATGTGATTATTTATATTACATTTATGGATAGGCATGAAGTAACTCAGATTTTGAAACTGCATAGTTTTGTTCAATGTGTTTAGTAATTCTTCTTTTTGATGTGCTTTTTTGTTTTCAACTGAAAATGGATTTTACGATTTGGGAACTAAAAAATGACGAAGGAAGTGCTATTCATTTTTTTCAAGAAAAAGGAATTTTGCATAATGAAAGATACTGTAAACATAAAATACATTGTACTTTTCCTCCTATGAAGCCCCAAAACGGAGATGTCACACCCAATCCTGTTGTGAAAAGAAGGATGTTATTAAAGGCGGCCATACACATTAAGTTAATCCTCAAAGGATTAACCATGCATGCCTGACCTTGAGAAATTCCTGATAGTATATGGGGGAAAACTTAACAGTTTTGGCAAACTGTACCGACCACCAGAGTAGAATCAAAAAAACCATTTGATTTTCCTGCATAGTTTTGGACTGAATTATTTTGTTTGGGAGAATTATTTTCTACATATGTTTGGGAGAATTAAAACATATGTTTGGGAGAATTATTTTCTATAACCTTATTAACTTTTATTATTTAAAATTATTACTAAAAAATTAATTTTTCAGGTTATAAACTATTTTCGCATCAAAAATTTCTCGAGTAAATTAAAATTATAAATAATTTTAATATTTAGAAAACTTCTCATTTCATTTCTTCCGTTTTCATAAAACATCACTCTATATCATTTTCTTTTACATTTTAAAAAATTTATTGTTTTAATATCCAAGTAAATTAAAGCATGACAACTTAAAATAAGACAAAGTTTAATAAATTCTTTTTAATTATTAAATTATAAAATTAATTTGCGATAATAATGTTTACAATTTGTACTAATATCGGATGTAGTTGAGAATTATTAATATAATATTTGTCTATAAAATTTAATCCATGAATTTTTTTGGTAGTAAAATCGACTTGCCATTGATCCTTTGCTGATAATTGATGCTTTTTAACAGAATCTATAGCCCAAGATTTTTCTTGAAAAATTAATTTTCTGATCTGAAATAATTCCATTAAAAATTATTCGTATGAAAAATTAATTTTGTGATCAGTGCTACCCAAACCACTACTACTACTACTATTTACACCATAGACTTCTACGCATACTTTTTTCCCATGAATTTTAATAGAATTTGTTGCCAATAAACATCCAAGAACAGCCAGTATGTCGTTATCAGATGCCATGACCGACTGACTGACTAAGAGACAATGGCATAGCGAACATAACTGGCGCCCAGGGCACAACACTATATTGGCACCCCTCCCCTTCCAGAAACAAATCTTGTTTGTCTTGGAGACCATTTGGCACCACTTGCAGGAAATGTGCCCTACTTGCCCCACCCTAGTTACACCTCTGCTGAGAGATTTTCTTCTTTGTGTGTGGGCGATAGGAAATTCTGAAGTTCCTCAAGGTCAGGCAGCCTCAGAGGATTAGCTTAACGTGTATGGCTGCCTTTAGAAACAAGAACTAGTTTGAAGGATCAGGTATTTCTTTTTTGAATGCAGTTCATATACCTATGGTGTTTGGAACTAACCTCCAAAGATTTCTGCTAAATGCAGTTAGGAATCAATCCCAATAAAACTATAGATTGGAACAACTATATACAGGAGGTATGTGAAAACTCTTTAATCTGTCATCCTAACATAAAAATAGGTGGTGAAAACAAAATAGTAGATATAGACAAGTCTATATACACATAGAAAATATAATGTGGGACGCATTCTTCCACAGCAGTGGGTTTCCACAGCAAAAAGTGTTTTTTAGTAGCTGTATGTGATCGTTCTGCCAAAAAATTGATGAAGGAAATTCAAAAAAACATTAAAGAAGGAAGAATAATATATTCTGACTGTTGGAAAGCTTATTAAAAAGATGAGTTAGTAGAAGCCAGATATGACCATTTTCAAGTAAACCATAAGTATAACTTTATGGACCCTAACACCAGCTGTCATACTCAAAATATAAACAGGTTATGGGGGATTGTAAAATGGAGGAATAAAATTCATCATGGAACCTCACATAACCATTTAGATTCATATTTAATAGAATTTATGTGGCACAGACAACATTCCAAAAATAAAATGTTTACAGCAATATTAAAATGACATATCCAAGTTTATGTCACCAGTTTGATCGGCAAATGTTTTCAGAATTTTTTTTGTAATTCTCTAATTTCATAAAGTTTTTTCTGTATTTATATTCTTTTATGAATATTTATTTCAATATCTATAAAATACGAAATAAAGTATTGACTTCCTTAAAAAAAGTAGTGAAAATGACTGTCGTCCCATTAAGCAAAGAGTACTATTTATATATACTGTACCTGTACATATATACACTCACACATATATATATGTATTACTATCCATATATGTATGTATTCATACATACATTTGCATACATACATACATTTGCATAATAGTAATTTTTAATATAAATGTATTCATACATACTGTACATTTATATTAAAAATTACTATTATGAAAAATTTATAATTTTGAAAAAAAAGTCGAAAAACAAACTGAATATTTTAAAGAAATTTTACTCAGCATCAACAACATACCTTTTTAGCAGTATTAGTTAGCATTTCTTCTAAATCATCCAAATGTTTTCTTAAAACTGACTTTTGATCATGAGTGAAAGCAGGATGATTCACAGCCATAGTAAACATTAGCATGACTTCTTTCACGTCATTCTCATCAAGTAATGGCACTAATTCATTTAAGTTTACTTCAATCAATATCCTGTAAAGAGCATTAGCGCATAGGCGACTGGACGAATAGAGAAGAGCTAAAGTAACCACCACTTTACTTCTGCTAATTCTGTCCTTTACATCCTTCAAAGTAGATACGTATGTAATATCATTAGCATTACATTCAGATTCCCTGAGATAATGATAATCTTTCCTTCCGAGTGTTTCTATACAGTTTCCAATGAATCGGATTTCTAATGGAAGCAACATGTTCAAGAAGCAACATAGAACTTCTATTCTTTTAGACCCGTTAAGAGATTTGAACCATAAACATACTTCTTCTTTACAAATCATGGTTCTTTAAGTAATTCGAAATTTAAATTTGAATACTTTGTGATCAAATCTTTCAATTTAATCTCACCTTCTTACAAGGTTGCCATTTTGCTTTCCGAAAACAACTTCGGTAATTTGAACGAGAGTAAATATATTTTGACACTTGATGGCGCTTCTATCATTTTTATTTTATTTTCTAATTACTATATTTCATAATTATTTATAGAAACTTCAAAGCAAATTTTAAATTTTCAAACAATTTCTTTCATTATATATGTAAATAGTAAATATTAATTTTAGCAATTAAATTCATATAAAAAGATTATAATATACAGTATATTTTATATGTATATTATCCATATGAACAAGGGGGAGAAGAATAGAATATATGTATATTACTATATTAATTTATAATATTAATTATATTGTTTATTAAATGCTCGTTCATTCATTACATAATTATTTTATGTCAACATATTTCAAACGAATTACATTTTATCGTAATTAAAGTTAACTTATTAAGGCATTATCACAATGTTGTAAAACTTAAGAAACAAATTTAATAATTTCTCGATATTACTACGAACAAATTTTCATTTTTATTATTATACTTTCTGCATTAAAATTATATTAAATATTTTAAAACTTCACTCTCCTTATCTTTATAGAGAAAATTATGAAATGAAATGAATTATATCATTATTTAAACTAGATAAAATAAGTTATTTCTGATTAAAAGAAAACATATTTTCTCTGCACATTGATATTTTCAAATTGTAATATCAGTTTAAACATTATTTAATTATATTCAACTTCCATCCTACCCCTCTGTAACGCTGTCGCATATATCCACCCCCAAATTTATGTAACTCGTATCCTCTATAAACCCTCTTAAAATTGTGTTAAGGAATAATACACAGCACGGGGTGCCGAACGTTACATTATTTTATTAATTACATATAATTATTAATGTACAACATATAAAGTAGTGACATAAATAGTACGATCCACTATGAAACACTTCAGAAATAAAAATGACTCATTCCGTTACCCATAGGTTGAAATTCTAGCATTAACTAACATTTATGTATTATACCCTCCCAACTCTTGGAACGGATAGTAACGATTACCCACCCACCCATGTTTACGTTACATAACTGATGGGCAAGTTCCAAAGTTTATTGATATTAAAATTATATTATCGTATTATTTAGATAAGTGATTTTACAGATTCAATCATATTTAGGTCATTAATCCTCGGTACGTGATAAAATATAGTATATCGACTCATTTACATCAGCCTTTATCATCATGAATGAGAAACATCTCGGACATCAGTTTCTTGACATTAGAAACCACAGATAAGATATACGAACGAATTGACAATTTTCTTATCCCTCTTACCTTAGCGTCACCGATTAAACATGGCAGAAAGAGGGTTCGAAAGGCTAGAACAAGCTTCTGCATACGCAAAGTTTCGCCCTTCTCCTCCTCAATTCATCACTGATAAAATACTGAAATATTTAGAAGAGAAGGTATGTTTTAAATATAATTATATTAACCAATTATATCGGTAATTCGTGTTTCGGTAATCGGTAAAAATAACTTTCAAAATATTTAATTTTGTGCTAGTCGCCACGTTTACTTTTTGACGTTAAAGAGCCTCGTAGTTAAATTTTAAAAATAAAATTAATAAAAAGAATACTAAATTTGATAATTTACATGTAATTTTAATATAGATTAATCCTCCTTATGAACATGTATTGGATGTGGGATGTGGAACGGGGCAAAGTTCTATTGTATGGAAACCATATTTTCGTAACATTACCGGGTGTGACATCAGTTCCGCTCAAATTGAAGAAGCCAGAAAGAAAAGTTCGTTTGAAAATGTGAATTTCATGTTAGTTCTTTATAAACATTTCGTATTATTAATTAGTTGTTTCTCTGAAAATTACATACTGTATTCTGTTTATTAAAAATAATCCGAATTGAAAATACGAATGTATGACGGCAGGATGGGCGAATCAGTCCCCCGCTCTCGGGGATCGGATTAATTTTACGTGTTAGTTAATTATTTTCAAGTTTTGAATACTAACAGCTATATTCACGATCGAGGATCAAGAGCTAGAACTTAACCAATTATCATTCACTTAAGTAATAGATGTTCACGAACTAATAAGCCAACCGATTTTTCCGCCTCTCAAAATCTGTCGCTCTAGGCCCGCACAGTAGTTGCTTAGAAATACGAACCCGAGCACGCCATCCCTGTTCTAAGACAGAAGTATTATTAAAAAACACACTTATATTTTATATTTAATTAACCATTAGTGCCCAGTAAACAATTCTCTTCGTACTATCGTGCATCGCGTAATTTTTCTTTCAAATCAAAAATTAATACATAAAGCTACTCCAGAAAACGTCTTGTTTCTCTGAAAATATTCAATCTTTCAATCCTGTACCATATATTTAATTCACTTTCTGTTAGTGATGTAACGAATATTCGGTTACTATTCGGTATTCGGCCTATACCGAATACCGAATATCTAAAAACTATTTTTCGCTATTCGGCCGAATACCGAATACCTAAAAACAGGGCGGCCGGATGGCCGAGCGGTCAAGGTGGCAGGCAGCCTACCGCTCTGGGGGACCCGGGTTCGAATCCGAACGGGTCGAAAAAATCCCCAGGAATTTTTCGGGGGGTGATCCGTTCAGATATGTCGGGCCCCGTCCCTCACTACCCGGCAGCCCCATTGTGGGCCTGGCCGAACCCATAATGGGCTTGCAAAAAGAGGCCCTCTTAGTGCCCACAGGGCGGAAAGAGTTAAAAAAACAGGAGTAAGAAATAACAAAAACACAGTAAATTAATCATTTTGGTATTTAGATTTAATGTTATCGGTTAGATTTAATGTTATTAGTGTTATTTGTTTATATTTATTTTTAACTTATAACATGAAGAAAATAAAAAAAGAAAATAATATTAGTCACATGTATTCACAAAGATCAGCACACGTACAGTACACACCTATTTGTTCGAGAATCGTCGCACATTTGAGGGTCTGACCCTGCCTAAGGGGAGAGCAAAGCGCTGGTCTTTGCTCTTCCCTTTCTCTTTCCTCTATTGCTCTAGTCCACATATGCCTATGCGTACAGTACATCATAATACGCGCTCACGATACTTTCCATTCGTCTCTTTTCTGTCGTAGATTTCCCATTTTACAATTACATAGCCTGGTGATAACGGAGAAAACAGACAGATAGGACGTCGGTATAAGTTAGTAATGATTTCACAGATTTGAGACAGCTTGGTAGCCCGAACGGCCCCAGGCTTTCGCCCGAGCACGCTAAGTGACTTTCATTAGCATTTAGCTTTCCGAAGTCTGGGACAACAATTGTTTGGCATTGTGAGAGGCCGGACTTGAAAGGAAAATTTTATTCAAAAATTTTGTTCGGAAAGAAAAAGGGTCGCTACGGATATGATTATATATCCTTTCCCACGGAATCAAATGCGAAAATCGTCACTGGACGTGAAGAACGATTTTACCAAAAAAGGACAAGAATTGCGAGGGGAGGACCCCCAAATAAAGGAGAAGGTCCGATGACTCGACGAACTCGAGTCATCGGACCTTCTCCTTTATGGACCTTCTCCAACCTTAGTGGACGGACGGAAGAGTTTGTCCGTCCTCTAAGGTTGGTCGTGTGTATACACTCGGATAAATCTCGCCGCCGATGTTTCTCCAATAGCCAGCGATCAAAAGCTTAACCGCAGATAGCCGATGAGCCCAAGTACCCACTAAGGACGTGTCTCCACCGAAAAAGGACTCAAATCAAGAGAGCGATCTTCAGGTAAATACCACTCGAACAATTGTAAACTCTCTCTCTCTCTTAAAGCATATGTGTAACTAGCTTAGGCTTATATAATCAATAAACGAGTATTATTTTCCATAACCGAATTGTAAAGTGCACTTCTTTGGCCCAATTGGTCTCCATCCCGAGTCCAACCGCCCTCAGACGCGACTGCTCGCGTGTAAAGGCGAACATAACGGTCTCTGTGTCTACCCATAAGACACGGTGGTGTCAGTCCTGATATATTAGTCATTGCAGTCTTCGCCAACGCGATGTCGACCCTTCTGTCCTGTGGTGCCGAAGCATAAAGGAGGCCCTTCGGCATTGTCACAGCATTGACGGCCGCGAATTTCGCGCCAATAAGCTGCCCCGACTTGTTCGATTATGTTATCAACTCAATTTCATATTTATTTTCACATTTTCACTTCGCTGTTTTTCTCTATTCTTTTTCCGTTATTTACACGTGTAGGTCATTTCGTTGTTATCCACATTTGATATCATCATTTATCACATTGTGGAGAGCACGTGGATGGACAACACAAAGGAATTTGTCTACAACAAAAGTTTTATTGTTGATCGTGCAAGTATACAATATTTTCAGTGATCCCAACTCCGATACATACAACTCGCGTAACATATGATTATATCGGAAAGAGAGTGCAACAGTACTTCGCGACAATTTTAAACTGTACTTAACCTATCTTAACCTAACTTAACCTAATCTATATACTAAATGAGACAGTAGAATTAAGGGAAAATATTAATATTAAGAATCAGAGAAATAAGGGAAGATTGCTGGTGGGGTACCCGTGTCTCTTCTTTTTCTTCAGAGTCCACTCACATCGATGAAAATGAACTACCGTGATCTTCCTTCCTTCCCGTGATGTCTCGCTCTCGTTGTCCTGGAATCGCTCCCTTCTCCTTCGTTACGGCGACCAGGATCTCCTCGCACTGTCCGTCCTCTCCCAACGCTAGCTCAAAAGTCCCTCCCACCCTTTCTCTCCTTGCCTCGGGGCCTACTTCCACACCCTTGTTTTTCGTTGTCGTTCTGAGAAAATGTTTTACCATCAGCAGGGAAACAGGACCGTTAGAAAGTTCGAGAAAGTGTTAAACAAAAGATCGAGGAAACTTAATCATAGGCTTAATACAATATACAAATATATAATAAAAAAAAACACAACTGGTGTATCACCACAACATACTGTCATGACGCTCTTGTCTGTCTGCTACAACTGTCAAGAATTAACGCGATTGGCGAAGCGTAGTGACAGCGGGCCAATAGAGAGCAGGGTCCTTACCATAATGCGGTTTGCGCGCCAATTTTCGTACGTGCGTTAATCGAGCCGAATATTCGGCTATTCGGCCACGCTCCTGGCCGAATATTCGATATTCGGCCTGAGGCCGAATATACTATTCGTTGCAACACTACTTTCTGTCGATAGCAACAAATATTTATTTAAACTCGAGACATTTTGCATCTTTTATAGCTAACTATACTTATCTATTTTTTTAATTTCAAATTATTTTTCACAGTATTTGTCCTTCGGAAAAAATTCCTTTTCCCGATAATTCAGTTCAGATGATATCTGTAGTTACAGCTCTCCATTGGTTCGATATAGAAGAATTTTTCAAAGAAGCAAAGAGATTATTGATCAGAAATGGTGTTTTAGCCGTTCAGAATTATCATACAGTTAGGGTGAAATTCGATACAGATGAGAAAACTTCTTTAGGAAATGCTATCCTGAAAGAGGTTGATCTTTCATTTTATTTACTTCTTTTATAATTTAATTCGTTTTATGTTATAGTTTATCCTGTAAAATGTGAATGTTAACATCTCTTACAGCTAATGTATGATAAATTACACGAATATATGTCGAAAAACGTTATAAATTCCGTTAATGAATTTTCTTCTATCAATTTTCCGTTTTGCGATGTTGTCAGGTAAGAACACTTTGTCTAAATTAATTAATTAAATATTAATATCGAATTTGAAATTTAGGCATACTGGAATAAAAGATAGTATTGAAGTAACGGTGGATTATGTCATCGGTTTCTTTTTCTCTTTCTCTCGCTATCAAACTTTCAAAGAACGTCAACCAGAAAAAGCCGAATCTGTGTTGAAACAATTACAAGAAAGGTAATTGTATCCCAAAATTTTAATTATTTTATTTTTAANAGTTGTAAATTCCAGTAATGAATTTTCTTCTATCGATTTTCCGTTTTGCGATGTTGTCAGGTAAGAACATCTTGTCTTAATTAATTAATTAATTATTAATATCATGAATTTCAAATTTAGGCATACCGGAATAAAAGATAGTATTGAAGTAACGGTAGATTATGCCATCGGTTTCTTTTTCTCTTTCTCTCGCTATCAAACTTTGAAAGAACTTCAACCAGAAAAAGCCGAATCTGTGTTGAAACAATTACAAGAAAGGTAATTGTATCCCAAAATTTTAATTATTTTATTTTTAATCATTGTTTAATTTTATCAATTATTATTATTATTATTTAGACTTTTGGAATTGGCTGGAGGAGAAAATGGAAAATTTAGACTGGAGCGAAATTGTTATTTAATTTTATGTAGAAATGTTTAAAAAAAGTATTTAAACGATCATAAATTAACACATTTAGTTGCCATTATTTACATATAAGTTTTTGTTTTGGAGTGAAGAAAATGTTGGTAATCACAATTTTTATATTGGGAAATTTTGTATGCTGTCAACAATGTATATGCTATAAACCCTCATTTAAAATCATGGTTAAAATACATTGAATAATAAATGATTTTATAAAATAAATTAAGATTTAATAATATTTGACTACCTTATACGTTGAACAGAAAAAAACATTACAGTATATTCAAACATTATTTCTCTTTGTCATTTATGTATTTAAGCTTATATTTTAATTTTTTTTAAATTGAATATTTGTACAATATTATATACTCCACAAGCTCTTGAGAGAATGATTACTTGATTCGAGGAAAGTGGACATCTGGGAGTTCGATCGAAGTTGCAAACCTATCACTTCCTTGCATTTCCTACAGATTCGCCCATTGGACTGCATCAGTTTCAACTTTTAGTATTTAATAATTAAGGTAAAAATGGAATTAAATGAACGAAAATAAAACACAAATAATTAAATAATTTTTATTTTATATTTTATTTGTTATTGAAATTGAAGAAACTTCTAATTGCGGATTGTATCAAACTCAATTTATTCAAAAGCAACGCATCACGATCTCTCTTCTGAAGCATTCTCCAATAAAACATGGCTCTAATAAAAATTCATTCGTACAATTTTTCATTTTGTTTAAAAAATTTATATTTCTTCCTCAAAAGTTAACTCCGAAAAACACTTTGAAGGATGTTGAAGGCATTCAAACAATGGGTATAACAAAGTCTTTCACAATTCATCCTCCACCAATATTGTATTTTAACGGATTTTAATGTCTTTAGAAAAGATTAAAAAATATATATATTTCAAATAAATATCACTTAAATATATTTTAAAATACCTGAATGTTTCTCAATTGTTCTAGTTTTTCCCGTTCGTAAATATGGCTCTCGTATATTAGTTTTATCTTCGCGAACTTGAATGTAAGCCTTATCTATTTGAAAGTAATGGAAATTATCAACATTTATTATCCATTGTTTATCATAAAAATAAATTTCCATACTTTAACTCGCTTCATTATCTTTTTAAGTTTGGGCCAATTCAAAATTGTTCTCGATCTTGCCAATTTTCTTAAACCCAAATTATGTTTCAGATATATTACCCATCGATTCGGTCTCTTAAAACATAAAATAATTGTAAATTTTATTATACGTACTCTATTATAAAGAATAAATATCAAATGTATTGCATTCATTGGCGATTTAGGCAGAAACAATCTAAATTCTCAAGATATAGGGCCTAAAACTTTCATACGGTCTTGGTCCAGTTAGTACAGTATTATATGTCATGAAATGTTATACTGTACTAACTGGGACTCTGTGGCTTGTACAGCGGTGTGCGGTGACAATTTTCAAAAGGGACCAGATATGAGAAATTTTATTTTTCATACATTATAACAATTATTATTTAAACACCAGAAAAAAAAAACATTTTATTTGCATGTTATCGGCACATTAATGTTACTTTCCCAGCTCCGATATAAATGAGTCCTGAGAGTTGTTCAGGTTGGTTCGTGGAAGAGTTGAATTCAGCGTAAAAGAGGGGAGAACGGATGGGAAAAATACAAGAAAAAATACATATTTTTCATGTAAAAGGTTTCAAATACAGCTGCATTAAAAGTGATATTTGGACAGTACTTCAAGGAATTTAGGGGACTAGCCTAATCCCCCTAGTCCATTTTCGGCACGCCACTGGGCTTGTACAATATTAAATATTGTGTGATACAGGCTTTAACTTATATAAATGCATATATGGTATCTCTTATGTTCAGGTTTGTCCAAAACCCAGGTCTTGGACAAATGTGGACATAAGAGGCCCTCTATATACTTTGAAGGTATTACATACCTCGGAAACTGCTTTATATGTTAAACTTGAACTTCGCTTTCGTTTCTCTGTCATTATATGCAATTTATTTAAATATTGTACTAAAAAATAAAGAATAGGCTTAATCAGTTTTTTGTAACTTCATCTGATAGCGCTATAAGTGTGATTTATTCTTCGTGATTCGNTATTTCTACTATATAACTAAACAATTAAAACTTATGAAGTATTGTATTAATAAAATTAATTAACGATTTTGAATCTCACTCGAAGAAATATGTGTCCATTTCTTCTAATGTTATTATGAAAAACAAAATAGCGAATCACGTTTTGAACGAGGATGATTTTGTACACTTCGTAACAGATTAAAAGTTTGGTCTCTTTAAAAAATGACAGAATTCTTATAGAAAAATGACACATCACTTGTGTTCAATGAGGACGTGAACAAATCTGACACAACAGAGAGCTGCACACCTATAAATGAGACACGGAGTTACAAAAACGACAAGAATCCGAATCGTCACAAATGTTTAAAGCAGTAACTAAAACTAGTAATCAAAAAGCGAACATAATTGCAAGAAAACTACCAAAATTGACTAATTTAATTTATCCTCTTGAACACAATTTAATTACAACACAGAACACTTAAATATCTCATTTTACAATAGAATTATGATAAAATTCTAGTCATATGCTAACTTACCATAATTCTCAGTCTTTTATTTTTTATAGAAAGATAATTTCTTACTGCATGTTGTATAACTTTAATTTGCTTAAAATAAAATTTCCCGTAGAATATAATTTTTTTCCAATTTCTTATTCTCGTAACTGCATTTTTCTTCAAAACAATGGAATTTTAAAGTTTTTATATACTAATATACTTAATCAGCAGTTTAAAATTAAATGTGCCTTACCTTTTTTTTCAACTCTTCGTACGAATTGCTTTTGACTTTTCTCTGAAAATCGATCGCAACTTTTCTCTGCAGTAATCCTGTGCCATCGCGACATATCCTTCTAAACCAACGTTGCAATTTATTAGCCGTTGAATTCTTATGAAACAAAATTATACAAATTATTTTAAAATAAGTGAAATATTAAATTATTTAATAATTAACACATTACCATAAAGATAATGATTGCTTTTAAATTCATTTGATCTGATCTGATCAGATAGCCTCTAGATAAACTTTGCAACCTCTGTACTAGGAAATAGAGTTTCTGGTAAATTTTTCTTTGTATGACCATTCTCCACCAGCTCTGTATAATAACAGCTGAATTTTGCTAACCACCAAGAAATAATAGAATAAAAAAAAAAATTAAAATTAAATTTCTATATTTTAAAAAACTTACCATGAACTCGTAAGTAAAGAGGATAATTTTGCTTCGAACGATACAACCTCTAATAGCTGCTTGGAAACTAATCAGAACAGGCCAATTTTTGTTGTACTTGCGATTTAGTAAGAACAGTTTTATCAATTTTTGCAGCTTAATTACGGCAGCATTCTGTATAAAACGATTTAATTATTTATTAGTCCATTACTACAAAGTGCATAAAGTGTGCAACCAATAGGAAATTTTTCATCGTTACAGGTTGAGTAATGGTGCTGAGTAAGACCGGGTAGAGATAATTCTCCTTGTCTGTCTAAGATCCTCATTGATTTACGACAGCAAAGAACAAGAAGCTGACATAATGCTGGTATGGTGCAGCTAATGGAACATGCATGTCATTGTGCCCTTCTTCCTTAAAACATCTGTTATTGGGAATAATTATCATGTTGGGAGATGAAATAATACCGGACCTCGAAGTAATGAAGTAATGTGTGATTTTGCTTATTTTTTTTCTATTGGTTTCAAACTTTACGCACACCCTGTATAAATTTTTATTATTTACAATAAATTTTACTTTGTTTTTATATTGCAGAAGTAATGATTTTTTATTATTCTTTCTGATATATTTTAAAATAATGACACAGTTTTTCATTTGTAAATATTTTCACTTTTCAATCATCATTTTAAAACGAGATTGCAATGCGATCAAATGATTCAACTATAAAATGTAGGCAAATAAAATTGTATAACATGAAAGATATATTTTTTTTTATTACAGGTAGTTTCTATTACCTGAACTTGATTTAATATTTTGTATTTTACTTCAACTCGAATCCACCATAACTGAATAATTCTAGAAGCTGTATCCTATAAAATTTGTTTATGTAATTATATATATATTGTGGCTCGAAAGTTAGTTAACAGAGATATATTTTTAAACTTGTAACGAAGTGACTTAATAATAATACAAATTAATTTAACCCATTTTAAAACCAATCTTTAAAAATATTTTCGTTAACTGACTTTTGGGACAACATGCATTTGTGACATAAATGAATTATAACATTTATAAATTACCTTGATAATTCTTAAGAGTATTTCTTTCACATGATATGTTCTCAAGATACTTTGGATAGCAATCAATTTTCTTTTATATCTCATTACTAGAATTCGCACGTGAATCTTCCACCAGAGCTGTGCGAAATAACATAATCATGAACTCATAAATTAGAATTTATCGTTTTGAAAGGGATGAGGGATGAAGAAAGATTCTTCGATTCGTACTACTCATACAAAAGTATGTTATGAGATCGAATCCGATTTGAATACAGATATTTATATAACAAATAGATTGCGGCCAAAGTTTTCATTGCGAAAACGTGAACGTCGACGTTCAGCGCCTCCATCCTATAAGCCTAGAAGTTTGACAATGGCGTTTGGAACGTCAGTTAAATCACGCTCGACGTTCCAAACGCCATTGTCAAACTTCTAATCTTATAGGAAGGTGGCGCTAAACGTCCGATGTTCACGTTTTTGCGATGAAAACTTCGGCCGCAACCTCTAATCGCGAATAAAAAATTAATTGAAATTAATAATCCCAATTTGTCTCACATTTGCTTAGATACTCTACACTTGGTAATCTATCACTTTTAATGTAATTATTTATTGTAATTAAGTCTTTCGGTGCCCAGCGGATAAAATTACTGAAACATTGGTAATTGGTCTCGAATTTGTGCCTGACCAACGGGCTGGCCCCGTGAAATTTTGTATGCTTTCTTCAAGTGTCTAACACCGAAATGCTACAATTTCCTACAGAAAGACCTCTCCCTGTCAGATCGTCGAAGTATTGCGTTGCCTTATTCCATTGATCCAATCTTATTTTAATTGAATTATTAGGATATTTCTACTATATAACTAAACAATTAAAACTTATGAAGTATTGTATTAATAAAATTAATTAACGATTTTGAATCTCACTCGAAGAAATATGTGTCCATTTCTTCTAATGTTATTATGAAAAACAAAATAGCGAATCACGTTTTGAACGAGGATGATTTTNTAGATTCAAATAAAAACTCCCAATGAGTGAAAAAAGCAACCAAGCATTTTGCATTTTTTCAATATAATACTTCATGTAACCTTGAGTTGATCAATGTCCAAATTTCTCCACAGACCACACAGTTGGCAACTGCTGGTCTAAACAAACCATATATATATATGTAAAATTCAAAAAAATTAATGTTTAATCATTATGCTTAAGTTGAATATATTCATATTATATTTTTTCTTTTCGTATCTGCTGATGCAGAAGATTGATTGACTCGAAAATAATAATTTGTAAATAAATATAAGAAATAATTATATCGATAAATTTGTTACTTTTATCCTTTTGCGTGTTCTATTTTTAAAAATTCTCATCAGTGAATAAAATTCTTTAATCTTCATGAATAATTATCATTTTCCTCTTTCAGATATAATAGTGATAATTTGGAACGGTGTTTTATTAATTGTTTAATACACGATTAATTTAATAAATGTATGCTATATTGTTAGTTAAACAAATAATTCTAGTTTTGTTACGTTATTAATGCTCTCATCTTCTCTTTTAAAAGTAATTTCTATCAGGCAGTTAAGGCGTCAATTTACTGTTCGGGGGATCCGGATGGAGGAAAAGCCCTGGCGAATTTTCGTAGGTGGTCCATACTCATCCTGGATTCTGTAGACCCACAATGAGGCATCCCGATGGTGACGGTCGAAACCAGATATATTCGGGACAAGCCACCTATAAAAATTCTTCAGTGTTTCACCTGGATTTGTTTCCTGATTCTCAGAGCGACAGGTTGATGCTTTAACTACTTTGGCTGTCGACTTATTGCACACCCATTTAAAAATGTGTAGAGAAATTTATATTTGCACATAAGATAATGCCTTGTTAAAGAAAAATAATAATACTATACTACATACTGCAATCAGAAATGTTGGAAATATACAGTATATTGAGAATTGGTAGAATGGCTATCTGCATTCAGTTCAGCCACTTACGTGTAATTAGTGCCCACCAAAAAGTGTGCACGATTTGGACATTATTTTTAATATTGGTTTCTGGCATAATTTTAAATAGTGATGTAAATCGATCAAGAGAAAATCCGCATGCTGAGGATTGCTCTTGATCGGCTAGAAGAATAGAAGGAGACATGTGAAAGTTGACACAAGGATCTGATCTCTTTCGGCTGTTTCGTGTTTTTACATTTTTAAAACATTTTTATACTATCTTTATCACAGCTAATTTTACTGTTTTACTTTTTATGAATATCATTACTGCGATCCTAACAAGAGAAATTGTGGCCATCATTAATTTAGTTTCTGAATGTAACTTTAATGTGTTGATGTCCGAAATTCCGGTTGGCGAATTTTTGGCTATTTTCTCAATCTTTCGTCACTGTAAAGATCTGGCAACAGAAGGTTTTGTTTAAAAAATAAAAATATTGTGAGGACATCATGTCGAATGCTACAATTCCTAGTGATTTCTTAAGAAGTGTTCTTCAAAATGGAGTTGGTAGATATGTCTGTCAGTTAAAGCGAGTAACTTTAAAGTTCTGTAAAAGTCACGGCGGTAGTAAAGGTGTTAGAGAGTTCATAGAAACAGAATTGATTGACTTTGCACGCCAGAATCCCGGGACCGTAGTTTACCTTCAACCGAGGAGGCATCGAGGACCCGTTATAAGTGCCGAGTATTTAAATGGTAATAAAGACTGGTTATATTGTCAAAACTACACCCGAGACGAAGTTAGAAAATGGCTGGAATATATGAAAAACAAATCTGGCTTACCCATTGTGCGAATAAGGAAATACCATCATACAGATAGTCCGAGCATTCAAGGTGTATGGCATCCCTTCATTCATAAACCTACACATCTTAATTTAGCTAAATTTCCTTGCCCGGAACGGAGTGAACATTATACTCCAGCCCTCTCTGCTACTGAACAATTGTTGCAAATTGCCAAGGCTGAGAAAAATGTTTATGTAGATGATGAAGATGTTGATTAAGTTAACTTCATAATTAACTGGAGTTACAAAATAGAAACTCTAAAAAGAAATTAAATTCAAAAAGTTGGACTTTTTGAGTTTAAAGTATAAAGAAAAATATTAGCAAGCTGTTAAAATGTAATGAATTTTCAAATTTTTTTTCTGAATCTATTAAATATTTATACAAATTTTAGAGTTAATAAAAGTAAAAATTAGACTAATTATATAATATATATGTGAAGTGAATTTTTTGACATTTAAAACATGAAAAATGTGTTAATAAATTTATGGTACTTTTAATAAGTGAAATGATTATACAGATGTGTTTTGTACAAGTTTTAATCATGATCTTAATTCAAAGTTTTAATCTTTAAGAAAATTGTTTTTTTTTTTTTACTTTTAAAAATGAAGTATGTTTAATAGGAAAAGATTTTTTTGAGTGAAATATAAAATATAAGCATAAAATTATGAATATCTATTCAGATGTAACTTACAACAAATGTGAATTACAAGTGTTCAAAGTTTTAATAACTTACTATATTTCATCTCCAAATATTTTTCTAAAATGAAATAAACTGGTTGAGATTTTAATTACATTTTTGACTAAATAATAAATGATAGGTAACTGGAAAATTTACAGGTTAGCACTCAAGTAAGATTGCTATTAATTTTAATACAAAGTTGAATCTGAAGTAAAGTATTTGTCGTTAGACAGCGGATTTTAGGCAAATGCCTATTTTTTTCCTTTGCGTATACATGGCTAAGATTTTGTATGAATACTTTTTATGAACATTTAGACCGAGACAATGGTATTTTATAATGCCTGAAAATGCTTATTTTGACATTGCTGCCTATTTTGCCTAAAACACAAAGTTTAGTCTGTTTTCATATTTTTAAAAAGTTTTTATTAATTTTTCGTTTCATTTTCTGCAAAGGTTTACTTTAATTATTAAATTAAACTGCTTAAGTTTCATTTTTTTCCTGAAAATGCAATCAGACATATTCATTTTTTTATTATTATTGATTACTTAAATATAAGTCCCAGGGGATGCATATCCCAAGGAGAAAAAATTAGAATGCAATAATAACAGAAATAAATTACACTCACTGATGCAATTTTATAGTAATAAAATTAAAACTATATGAAATATTTTAAAATAAATACTTTTATTTAATAAACATAGCGTTAGAGATACTTTATTTGTCATTTTTAGACAGCAGATTTTAGGCAAATGCCTATTTTTTCCTTAGCATATACATGGCTAAGATTTTCTACTAACTACTACAGTGAACATTTCTTTGATATCAAAAAACTTCTTGCCACTTTAGCGGACAATGCAGTTTGTGTAACTAAAGCCAAGAAAATTTTGAATGACATTTATGTTCAGAACAAGTTGATGTACATCAAGTGTTATTTCACATTCATTGCAGATACTATTACTGCTCTTGAAAGTAGTGGGAAACTATATATGAACAAATTGATCTCAACAGAGCAAAGCAGAAACTTTGTGATGCACCAGGAACTGCTGCAAAAAAAGTGAAGAAAAAGTTGAAAGCAGTGCTTCAAAATGGATTATATGCTCTTTCTCTGCATATAAATTAATTCTCAGTGACAAACGTTGCAACTTTTCTGTTGAAAATTTGGAAAAAGTGCTTGCAATATATTATGAAGCTAACTATGGAAACAGAGCGAATAAAAAATGCAAAGATAATTGTTTATCTACTTTTGTGTTTGCATCATTCTGAATATGTGCATTTTTGTTTGGAATACATATGTTAAATAAAAAATTCATCGTCATAATAAGTAGGTTAATTGTTCATTGTGCAAATTTTGACTGCCTATTTTTTGTTTATAAAGTGTAAATGATGCAATTTAAGAGCTTATTTTAAGTACCTACAACGCCACTTTTAAGGGACTATATGTTTGCTGTCTATTCATCATATATGTAGATATGAAAGAAAATATTCATAACCTATAATAAATTAATTTATTAACATACAGCAATCATTTTGTTGTTATATGTTGTAGCTATGAATTAAAAAATGTTTGTTTTTGCAAAATTGAACTAGCCACTGTATTTAATTATTAGCAGGGTGGTCATTCACCTGGTTGTATTCTGGTCACTTATCTATTATATGTTTTGAAATGGAGCTAGCTGCATTGCTTCTTATTCTAAGAACCAATGCAGCTTCAAAACATGATAGATAAGTGCCTAGTGTCGCCAGGTGACAAGACTGGGTAACGTTGGAGAAGTAGAAGACATTCCCCTACCTACATATTTCCTTAATCTTTTACATCACTCATCATTATAATCCACCTTTCCTTGTTTATTTTATTCTAACTTTCCTATTCAACACTAGCGTTATATTTTCTATCTATCCACATGTGAATATAGCCTGTTAATTGAGTCAAAAGTTAGCAATTTCTTTTAACCTTGCCCACTGTTAAGTGTTTTTTTTAATGTAAACATCAACTCAAAACTCAATTTAATTGATTAAAGCCAAATGATATGCCAAATTAACCTTAAAATAACCTAATAAGTGGCTTTGTATTCTTTACTTTAGAGTTTTTATGTTTGTTTTTCAAAGCATAACTTTGATCATATTTCTAAATGTTTTTAAACAAAACAGATATTTTATGTATAATTTTCTAGTTTAGGATTCAAATACAAATATAAGCAAAAATAGTTTATTTGAAGATTCCTTTCTTCAAAATTTTTATAATTTTATATATTAAACATGACTTTTGTATTTTATGTGAAGGTGTTTATATTTACAGCATAAATGCTGCAAAAGTTTCAAGTGGGCAGAAAATATTTCTTAGATTAACATTTTTGGGATAAATTTATCCCATTTTCAGATTGTAAGAAAAATAAACAGGCATTGAACATGTTAATATATAAAATTGCACATTTTAAATGAAACAGTATGCTTCAATAGATCAAATTCAAATTATAAAAATAAGTGATATAATCTTGAATAATCAAAATTATTGTCATATTACTTGTATTAAAATATATTAAACAAGTTAGCCTGTACGCATACAAAAGTACAGCATATCTTATACATATTGCAGCAGAGATAAGAAAAAGAACATTTCTTAGTTTGAAAATTGTTCATTCTAATCTAAAATGAAACTATTAACTAAAACTGACTAAGAATTAAAATGAAATACAATGCCAATAAATTTCTAACAAACATCTTCAACATCAAAAATAATTACATTTATTTTAGTATAAATGTTGATAATCTACCCATTTAATTAAAATTAAATTGGTATTAATTGACCTGTATATAATGACTGAATCTGTTTTGCTGATAAAGCTTTCATGTTTTCAAATTTAGTTCTTTAGAGAGGATATTTATTTATAGATATTAATTTTTATAATGTATTACTGAATAATGCTCACATAATATATATTTAAGATGCACAAGAAAATATAACTATATATTTTATTAAAATTGAGAATTTCATTTCATTTGTTTTAAAATTACTTAATTGTGTAAATAAGGATTTTACAAAACTAAAATCTGACAATTTATTCATTTTATTAGTTATTTAAATTAGTAAAATCTTCACACAATCACAAAACATATATATAACATACTATAAATATAAAATATCAATAAAAAACTTGTATAATATATATGGTTAAAAACTAATAAATAATTATGGAATGTTGTACTCTAAAACATTTTCAATCACAAGGAGTTTACTTGAGTGTACTTAAGTCTACATTTGTTCATATTTTATATATCTGATTTCCATAAATGTTTTGACATTCTGAGGATAATCATTTTTCTATTGGTGTTTTTCAATTTTATTCATTTACATAGATTATATTGTACTCTTGTCTAGGATAAGATGTTCTGTGCAGGAAAATTGATAAGCTTTATAGATATAGTGAAAAAGATTTAAATAACTAAAAAATTATGGTGTTGTAAAGATGTTTGCAGAAGTTTGATTAATGGTATTTGAAGGATACTCTGTAAGAGATAGTAGATGGCTTAAATATTTGGGTATAGTTTTTGATTGTTATGATTTATAATGAGCATAAATAGATCATTACAAATATTATTTCACAGACTATTACAAAATTCTGTCTAGAATTTCAATTATCGAAAAAGTACATATTTAGTTCAATTTCACAATAGCAACACTTCTTGGTTTAAATTGCTATGAGAAATTGAAATATATACATATTTTAATCATATATGAATTCTAGAGGAATATAAAAATTGCCAAGATTAATCACAAATGAAAAGTTGGTGGCTAAATGATTAGCCAAGTAGATTAATAGAAAATATATAGATTGGCATTTTATTGTTGATCATCTGAATATTTGTCATATGCTTATTCAATATTTATTTAATTATAAATCCTTTCATCATAAATTCTTCATATAACCTTTCTTAATGTTACAAATTAGACTGAATAAATTCCATGTCAGACACACAAATCAAATTTTTTTCCTGTTTCCAAATACTTGCATATTCTGTGAAGATATTCAAGATTTAAAAAAGTGTTCAAACTGTAGAGTATTAAGATATGACATTTTTGATGGAATTCAAGAAATGTATTACAGTATTTGATGTCTAAACCAGCGATTTCCAACCTTCCTGATGTCACAGACCACTAAAGTCATAATTTTGAATCCCACTAACCTGAATTTTTTTAAACAATACAAACATCTATAGAATAATGATCATAAAAGTTCCATTTTAGTTTATTAATATGAAATTCACTTGTTTAATTATAACAAATGATTATATTAATTAAATTATCAACAACTGTGAGGCAGATAATAGTGAGGGCTTATCAGACAAATGATGGGCACAAATCATGGTTGTTGATAATTTAATTAATATAATTATACCAAGGGCTAGAAGCAACTTTTGTAATAATTTCATAACAAATGATGCAAAGTTTGTTGCAGCTTATTTGATATAAGTTTATGTATTCTTGGTTCCTTTCCATGAAGGAGGACAATCATACTGATATTACTTATTGATTTATTGACATTATTATTTATTGATAACATTCGTTTTATGTTTGGTTTTAGATTCAAATAAAAACTCCCAATGAGTGAAAAAAGCAACCAAGCATTTTGCATTTTTTCAATATAATACTTCATGTAACCTTGAGTTGATCAATGTCCAAATTTCTCCACAGACCACACAGTTGGCAACTGCTGGTCTAAACAAACCATATATATATATATGTAAAATTCAAAAAAATTAATGTTTAATCATTATGCTTAAGTTGAATATATTCATATTATATTTTTTCTTTTCGTATCTGCTGATGCAGAAGATTGATTGACTCATCAATAAAGATTTGAATTGGAAAATTGTAAAATAATATATCTGATGAACCAAAACTAATTACTTAAATTAAAAAGCAATGCATTATTGACAAGTTGCTATAAATCTTTTTGTTGTTTTGTATAATTAATTGCAAATGATACTAATTAAGTTGACAAGATGTTATTAATTTAAAAAATTTTTCTCAACCAATTATAGTGTATTTTTGCTATAAAGAAAGATTTTTTATCACCGGTCAGTTATGAAAATTAAATAAATGAAAACAAACATTACATAAGCTACATCCAGAACTTATGCCAATGTAATGTTTTTAAAATAAATTTAGCAACTTAACATGAAAAACTTGACTTTTAATATTTAATTGCAAGAAAATGATATTAAAATTAAAGCTAAAAATAAAAAAAACTAGGAAAATTAACAATAATCATATTTTTTCATCTATAATTTATATAATTTTTTAGAAACTATTGTTGTTTAGAAATATATAAAGCATTTGCCAATAAGTTTTATTCATTTGGATTTTTCATAAAACTTATTTAGTTTTATAAGTCATTTTGTAGTCAGAACAGACATTTTTATAATTTTGAAGACAATCTGAAGTAAAATAATAAATTGCTAATGGTTATGAATTTTACTACTGTATTTAGTTATAAGAAATTAAGAGTTTACAGTACATAAATAAATTTAAAAAATTATTTTTAAACTTGGATTTTATTACTAATGCAAGCTTGATAGGCTGGTTACTCAATAAATAATTCTCCAAATAGTTGAATACAAATTAATTATAACAAAGTAAATCATTAGTTTTATCTCATATGTCATACATAAGAGTTGCAATTCTTTTAAAGTGAATTACTGTTAATATTTTAAAATAAAAAAATTTTAATATAAGTTAACTTTTATAAATTAATTTATAAAAATTATTAAAACTGTTTTATTTCATGTATGGGACATCAAGGATTGAAAAACATTTTTTTTTTTGTTCATAAATTTTGACGATGGTAATTTATAATGCAAAATATAGGTATCAAAAGACGATATTTACATCTATATATTTAAATTAAAAAAATATATAAAATGTAATTAATATTAATTTTTGCTTAATTTTTATATCTGTTTGGTAATTTCATTGATAACATTAATTTATTGTAAAGATAAATTTTATCGGATCACGTGGTTGACATGCTACTTGAATTTTCGTAAGAGAAGAAGTGTTACTACACGTTTTCGTCATTAGCTATGGCTGCTGGAAAGTTTGAAGAAAAAGAACATGCTTCTTTTTACGCAAAATACCGACCAAATCCGCCTCAAGTTATTACCGATAAAGTAATAGAATACTTAGGAGAAAAGGTAAATTGATAATTTTTAATAAATTATTTAAATATTTCACTTTTTTTATAAATTACAAATATGTTGCTATTAATTAACGGAGTTGCTTTTATTGTTAAAAAATATTTACATCTGCTTTCCGATTTAAATATTTTTTATTTATTTTTTTTCTAACGTTACCAGTTATTTCCGCCATATTGTAAGCGACGCGTGAAGCAAAATGGCGGTTGATTGATTGAAAAATCGAGATTGATGCGACGCGAATTTTGTAACATATTCTGTTTATAAAATTGTTGGTTAATTAGCAGATTGTTTTTCCATTATAATAACTTAATATTATAATGATGCGTACAAATGAAGAGAAAAGAAAATAATGCATATTTTTCATCGTTACAATTGCCTGCCTTATTTTTTATGTTGTTTATAGTTTTTAAATTCGAAATTATTTCGGTGAAGAACTGTGCCCATTTTTAGAGTTTATCGATCTATAATCGAATCTCGCTGAAAAAGTGAAGTCTGCATCCAGTCTGTATAGCTAGCGTTTCTCATTTCCCAGTACTTTGCTTGTCTCGGAATTTCGGGAAAAAGTGAACCGTTTTTCGGGATATAATTAATTAATTTTAAGATATAAAATAAATCTCGAAATCGAATGATATAATTATTTTTCATTTTTTAAGTTATTTAATACGTTATGCAACCTCCAAAATACAGTAATAATAATTTTTTTGATAATCTGAAATAATAATAATGTTGTAATAAAAATTACATTTGAATTACGTGGACATTTTCACAAATAGAAAAATTTATTAAAGTTTGTTGGAAACTGTTACAACAACAGCAGGAAAAAAAAGCCTTTGAATGAGTTGAAAATTTAAAGAAAGAAATGAACTTAGATCAAACTTCTAACATAGAAGGTAATTTTCGTTTTTAAATAAAACAATACAAAATGTTATTGTAAATTTTTATAATAAGATTTAAAAAGCAAAGATGGTCAATACTTCGATCACCCAATTCACTCAATTCGGTTCTTATTTTAATAATGAAAAGTCTTGCTGCCGAGAGTGCCTTTTATGATTCGGTAATGCATTTAAGAGAAGTCGGATGTTAAGTGTTTCACCTGTAGCCTTGAAGATTTCTAGTTCATTTTCCAGATGCGCTGTAGTACTTCTTTTGCTCTCTACTATTCTTGATATGTCTACCTCGGCTGCTTTAATAGCAACATCGAGCTTATAGGCTGATAATTCGGCAGTTTGTTTGGCTTTAATAATCAGATTTATGAAGAAAAACTTCATACTGTACTTGCATACTTCGTACTCGTTAGTATCCTTGCTCAATTTGCACAATCTGGCGTAATGCAGTTATTCAAGATACTGGGTATGGTTAAAAATTAAGACAGGATCGGCGCAATTATTCGACATATTACAGGTTCTGAAAAGTAAAGAATTTTCAGTCTTGCCACAAATAGACTACATATTGATTATTAACAATCTATGACAGGGGTGTCCAACCCGCGGCCCGCGGGCCGCATGCGGCCCAAGGCAAGTTTCAATGTGGCCCAATAAAGGTGTAAACAAACCGACAAATGTTTTAATTTTATTATTTATTTATTTCAACGGCATAAACTCAGAAAAGAAGTTTCACAAAGCCATAAACCTTTATTCATATTTTAGTTGAGTGGAAATGAAATATTTTCATGTACTTGGAGATGTGTGAATGAGGAAGGATTACTAAATAAAGCTGGAGTTGTGACTCAAAGGATTATAGACCCAAATTTGGTGAAAGGAGAGAAAGGACAAAAGATAAAAAGTTGTCAGAAAGGTTAAATAGTTCTTCTGTTAGGCAAATATTGAGTCTTAATTTTCCAACCTTTCTCACTTCTTTATCTTTTGTCCTTTCTCTTCTTTTTCCGAATTTGGCTCTATAATCCTTTGAGTCAAAACTCCAGCTTTATTTAGTATTCCTTCCAGCGTTGCAAGATTTGGCTACGTTGCGCCAAATGTGTGGCTACTTTTTTTAGTTTAACGTAAAAAAAATATCATTTGGCGCTTTGGCTACTTTTGGGGCTACATATCATTTATAAATATATTAGTTGAATAAAAATGCACTTTAAAATGGTGTTTCGTCGCTTTTTATTAATCAGAGACTCAAATAAACCAAATATTTGCGTTTTATCAAATAAATGAATTTATCTGTTTCTAAGTAAAAATTGAAAGTGTCTGTAGAAGTAATTTTGTTAAATATTCTGTTTCTTGATAAAGTTTTAATACTTATTATTATAATCTAGACATGTTAATCCTTAAATATACTTGTATATTGAGCTACAAGTAGGCCTATATATTATATATACTTGTGGCCCAAAACTCATTGACTTCTTCCAGTGCGGCCCAGAGAAACAAAAAGGTTGGACACCCCTGATCTATGACATGCCACGATAAGCAGGCTTAAAGTTAATAAATACAAATGTACAGTATTCTGACAGTTTATGTTAATTATACTTTCTATTTGCAAAATTTCCTCAACCTTGACACAAAATAAGAAAAAAGTAAACTTTTAAGAAATTTGCGGGATTTCCCGGGATGAAAAGAATATCCTGGGACAAAAAAAAAGCCGTGATCTCGGGATCTCGTTAGAGAAACCCTACTGTAGACTTTGCGGATTTTGTGCAATCCAGTTCATATTGTAATCGAGGTTAATTAAGAAATACTTAATTATTATTAAGCATATATTGGCAAAGCCCTTTAAACATTACCATACATAAATACAGGCGCATTTTGCTGTAATCGCTTTTCTTTAGAGCGCTTCACTAATATCAAACTTTCAATACGTCGTCTTTATTATTTTCTGCTTTTGCCCTGCTGTTAAGAGGACTTTTATGTTTTTAGACAATTGCGTCCATTTTTTAGATCTAATGACTATTGTACACTTAATAAATGATAATGTAAATGCATTTTTAGGCTTATTCGCGACTGAAATGAACTATAAGTCGATCTGCAACATGGCAGACAAAAATAAGTTTGCATTTAACATTGTATGTGTACACGTGAATAGTTTTTGTATCTATTTATGAACAAAACAAAATCGAGTGATATATTTGCTTACGCAGAAGAAACTAAACGGCGTTTTATTGAAGAAGCTGTGTTTGATGAGAAAAAAACAAAATTGTAAATTTTGTGTTGCCTTCGGCATCGTTCGGAAGAATATGTCAAAGTCGAAGGTTTTGTATTCCATAATCTTATAATGTAATATAAAGTCCTCGAGAAATTGTGAGGACTTAGTAAGATGAGAAATGTATACAGTAATACTCCGAACTTACGCGATGGGTGGGACCGAGCGATAACCGCGTAAGTCGAATTCGCGTAAGTCGGGGTATAATTTCGCAATTTGTGTAAAATCCAAGTCGGATGTATGTAGGTTAATAAATGTTCTCGTTAATCTTATCTCGTCTTTTGAATCAAAAGACGGTTACAAGTTCACGGTTACAAGAAATCACCACATAGAGTCTCTCAAGTCTCCGTAGATATAACAAACACAAAATAAATTGTAGCTATGTGTCGATTCCGCGCGACACGTCCAAACATGTAAGCTGAACAATAGTGTGGGGAGTGAGTAATCGAGAGTTGCGTGGCGCTCAAACAAAAGACGAATCGATGAGATTGCGTGGCGCTCAAACAAAAGACGAATCGCGTAACTCCAAGTTCGCGTAAGTCGGGGTAGCGTAAGTCGAGGTATTACTGTATTCACTTGAATTCGCATCATTGACCACGTACTCATAACATGATCCAATTTCTGGCGGTCGTAATTCTGTTTTAGAAAGAAAATGTATCGTTCGTTGATTCTCATTATCGTATACCGAGCATTATCACACATTTGAACTTTCTCTACAACAATATCTTATTTGTTTTTATTGTAAGAACTTTATACGATCTAATTTGCATAAAGTGCGCTGATTCTATCGTAAATAGAGAGAAAGTACGTTGTAACCGATCCTCGCACAAAATTTAGTGAAGTTAACTCAAAAGATAAAAAAAAAAAATGTTTATTTTTCATGATGCATATTTTATTACAGATTACATCACCTTACAGACACATCTTGGACGTTGGATGCGGAAACGGACAAAGTACACTTATTTGGAGACCGTATTTTCAAAGAATTACCGGATGTGATATCAGCGCTGCCCAAATAGAAGAGGCCAACAACAGTAACACGTTTGACAACGTAAATTTTATGTTAGTTGTCCATTATTTCTAATTTATTAAATCATTCTAATCATTCATTTCAGTTCTAGAATCAAATTTTTAAATATAGTTTGAAATATATATGTTATGGACTAAATGATTATGAACAATGACAAACAAAATTGGGCATTGTAATAAATTTTAGGTTTTTTTTTTAATCACAATTTATCAGATTCAGAGGCTAGCTACCGTGGAGCAGTTGGAGCAAACAGCTCCAGGCCCACAAATCACGAGGGCGCCAAGTTAGAAAGGGCGAAATAAAAACTTGTAAAAACATTTATAAANTTATTTCTAATTTATTAAATCATTCTAATCATTCATTTTAGTTCTAGAATCAAATTTTTAAATATAGTTTGAAATATATATGTTATGGACTAAATGATTATGAACAATGACAAACAAAATTGGGCATTGTAATAAATTTTAGGTTTTTTTTTTTATCACAATTTATCAGATTCAGAGGCGTAGCTACCGTGGTGCAGTTGGAGCAAACAGCTCCAGGCCCACAAATCACGAGGGCGCCAAGTTAGAAAGGGCGAAATAAAAACTTGTAAAAACATTTATAAAAAAATTTTTTGGATTTAATAATTAATCAATTAACTATTAGATTTGAATCCGTTCGACAATTATATACACTTTTTAAGTGCTTATTACTTGCATATCTTGTCGCATCATCTGATAAAAATATTCTGGAAGGATCAGAATTGTTACAATCGGCATATCCCTCTGACATTTCGCCTAGTTTTGGACCTCAACTGCTCCGATTTAAAATGTGTTTATACTCAAGTAAAAGGGACTACTTCTACACGCGAAGTTGCCGAACTACTTTTAATTCACACTTCAGTCTCAAGTAGCTTCTCCGACATTATTGCAGCATGTCTCATTTTTTTTTTTTTTTAACTTTACCGGCGATGACAGTGAAAGCAGAACGAAGTTTTTCGAAACTAAAATTAATTAAAACTTATGCATGTTAGAATGTCAGAACACCGTCTTAGCTCTGGTTACTTTATCAATTGAAAAAACAATAGCTTGTCAACTTGATCTGGAGAAAATGATTGACCGATTTGCAAACGAAAAAGCGAGAAAACAATTTTGAAGATTTTTTATGTATTATTTGTTATGAAACTAAACTTGCCAATACAGTTTTGTCAATACACTTTATACATATAATACGCAATAATTATTATTAGGTACTCCGTATCCAGGGCACTGAATATGTAGCTACGCCACTGATCAGATTGACTGGTCATTATGAATACTGCTATCACTTGGTTGGACAAAGTGATGATAATACCTTGAGGAGTGATTATTCGACATACATTAGCCAATCAACACGCGTCTGAGTTGCGTGTGCTTATTGAGTTTAGTATTAAATTTTAAATCCATGCGACTAGTAGTTAATCTTGTGCGACATTTTAATTTTACTTTTGCCTCTTAAAATAATGTTTTCTTTGAAAAAGTAACGATCATGGAGTAATCATTAAGTGATATGAATAACTGCTTCAACAATTGATTTAAACGAGTTAATAGCAGCAAAAGGTCAAAACAGTCAAAGTTTTACAAAATCAGTGTATTTGACAATGATACAAAAAGTGAAAGACAAAAATGAAAGTGACTTCGAAGTTACCAGAAAAATATCAGTGTTTACGTAGCTATGATGATGTATCTGTGGGAGAAATAGAAAAATTAATTGTGCCTATAAAAGAAGGTAATTTGATTAAATATTATGTTCATACCGAAGAAATATTTCAGATATTGCATGATGATCATATTGCTATTGACCATGGTAGAGGAAACGTATGGAAAAAGAATTAAGTACAAAATAACATATTACACATGTTATTACAACATATTACAAGGGATACGAGATATGATTACAATTTACTTGAACTTATGTGAAATTTGTCAGAAAAAAACAAAACATGCTAAGAAAGGATTGTTAGTTAAACTAATTTTAAAAGTAATGAAATGAACTTGAGATGTTAGGTCAACCTTATAGATATGCAATCGCAAGCCGATGAGAAATATAAATTTATACTCGTGTACCAAGACCACTTGACTAAATTCGTTCAACTACGGTCTTTAAAAAGGCTATATCTTCAGCCCTTGTAGTTATGTTCCTTTAGACCAGGGGTCGCCAAACTTTTTTAACCGTCGACCCCCAATCACTTTCCAAAGCCTCACATTGACCCCCACCGTAAAGTTTTATTACAAGTGTATATGTATGAGCGGAAAAAAAACGTTGTGGGTGTGGTCTATGCCTAAGCAAAAGAAAAAAAAAAAAAAAAGATTGTGACCTCTTAGCTGCGTCGACCCCCTAATCGACCCCTTAGCTGCGTCGACTCCCTAATCGACCTCTTAGCCGCATCGACCCCCAATGATGTTGCATCGACCCCTGGGGGTCCATATCGACCACTTTGGCGACCCCTGCTTTAGACATTTTTAAAATTTTCGGTGCACCGAGTATTCTACAAAACGATATTGATGAATTCTCTGCCGCTAATTTCATTAAAGAACTGTGTAGTATGTGGCCTGAGTTAAAACTAGTGCGTAGAAAGCCCAAACGCTCACAAAGTCAAGGTTTAGTAGAAAGATGTAATCAAGACGTAGAAAATATGCTTAGTTTTTGGTTGGATACTAACAATCTAACAAATGGTCTGAAAGAATACGTTTTGTACAGCTGATTAAAAATCGAGTGCATTATACTGGTATAAACTACAGCTCCAATGAGGTCATGTTTGGAGCAAAGTTAAAAGTTGAACTAAAGAATTTTATACCTGACAAATCATTGACCAACAGAGGAAGATTTAGACTTCTTTTAAACTAACAACAATGAATTTTTTATATAAAACAAAAATGACATTCCAGAAGTTTCCCTTAAGTTGATTTTTTGATTGAAATATAAATTTGTTAACAATACTTTTCATTCACATTAGTTTAATACAGTTAATAATACTTACTTTTAAAAGATCTCACGTTGTTTTTAAAATACTTTTAAATAATTCAAAAAAAATCTTTAATAAAGTGATTTTTTTAAACTAAATTGCCCAAAGGGAATGTAGCTGTACTCATAATGTCTGGTCAATTTAATAAATTAATCAATAGTTATTAGGCTGCATAGCCATTTTAATCATTATTCGTAATGCTCTATTATTCACTTAATCCATAACATAAATATACAAAAGTTATACAGAGGAGTAGTCGTAAATTACAAAGTGCCAGGGCTCCAACTGGTGTCCTGAGTTTGAATCGTCATAGTCTGGAATTTTGTATGGACAAAGCGCGACTATGTGGCGCAATATCTGTAAACAGCGTAAATACTAAAAAAATGACCTATAAGGGCAAAAGATACAAAACGTATCGCCTCGTTTATAGTTATTAATTACAAAATAAACTTATCGGAGGCAAGCGTAATTTAAAGTAGAATGTATAAAAGTGTAGCGGTCAAAATTTTTATTGCCGCATCATGGGGAAACACCTGAACGTATTTTAACTAAACTTCATATTTAGAATTTGTCTGTTCGGCAGAAGGTTTATAGGTACACATCTCAAAACACATTGTACAAGAAATAAATAATTCTTAGTTTGTTTGGCTGAAGTGCAAAGTCTAAAACCCAACCTAGATGTTCACAAAGTACAAGGGCTTTGCTATGCTTTAAAAATCGTACCAGAACGGCGCCCTGACACGACTACAGCACTATATTAACATATATATATTAGTACTCACAGGGTGGAGAGTGGAAAATATATACTATATAATATACAGTATATATTTTCCACTCTCCACCCTGTGAGTACTAAGAAAACCTTTTTTAAAATAACTTAATAACTGTAATTAATAAAATAATTATACAGTAGAATAATTCGCAGTATTAGACTGTAAGTCATGTCTTGAACACCTTTGATTTTTTAGTCGAAAAACGCTAAACGTTGGTAGTTAGTCGCGGATTCGCGCTTAACCAACGAATTGGTCACATGAAATTTTCAAAGATTTTTCATGTGTCTAAAGCTAAATGGCCCACCAATGGTCAAGTGGTTTCGTTCCCTGAACACTGGGAGTTCGGTCGTGCCTTATTCGATCAATCAATAGAATCCGATCATTGCAATTCGTGTGCTTATCCATGGATGTCTAATTAAATTTTGCTATTAAAAACTTTACATTCGATCTTTATAGTGTGTGCCCTTCAGAAGATATACCACTGGCCGATAATTCTGTAGACTTGTTATCCGTAGTTACAGCTTTTCATTGGTTTGACATTGAAAAATTTTTAAAAGAAGCCAAAAGATTATTGATGAATAATGGAGTTTTAGCCGTTCAGTCTTACCACAGAATATTCAAAGTGATATTCGATACAGATGAGAAAACGGAATTAGCAAACGATTTAATGAAAAAGGTTGAAAATTTTTATTATTTTGGTTTCATCAAATTTTAAATGTTTGCAAATAATATAAGAAACTTAATTTAAGTACAAAATTATAATTATAATCTAATTTATACTGCAGTTATTTTTTGACAATTTACGAGACTATTGGTCTCCAAAGTTAGAACATTTAGATAATGAATATAGCTTGGTGAATTTTCCATTCGGTGATATTATTAAGTAAGTAAAACACTTTTTAATTAAAGAAGCGTGTGATATTTGAAATTACATGTAAATGTATCCTCGAACAGACATTCCGGAATAAAAAATAGAAGTAAAGTTGCTGTGGTTACACTTATTGGATTCATTAACAGTTATTCTCCTTACCGAGCTTTCAAAAATGATTATCCTGAGAAAGCAGAATGTTTAATGAAAGAATTAAAAGAAAAGTAAGAATTTGTTTATGATAGAATGAAATTTAATTTTATAATAAAATTTAAAAATAATTTTCTAGGCTTTGTGAACTGAATGAAGGAGAAAGTAAACCGATTATAGTGGAACAAGACCATTTTTTGATTCTGTGCAGAAATGATAAAGATAATTCTTAATTATATTTCGTGTACTTGTTCACAATAATGTAATAAGATATACAAGATACAAAACATATCTCCTCGTTTATAGTTATTAATTATAAAATAAACTTATCGGAGGCAAGCGTAATTTAAAGTAGAATGTATAAAAGTGTAGCGGTCAAAATTTTTGTTGCCGCATCACATATTTTAACCAAAATTCATATTTTGAATCGTCTGTTCGGCAGAAGGTTTATAGGTACAGTACACATCATCTCAAAATATACAGTACAGTACATTAATTGTAACAGATTTCTGTTTGTTTCTCTCTTCACTAGATGGCGACACACGAATTAGTACTGTACTTCCTTTCAAGGGATTATTTATAAGAAAGGTGTATTATTGAAGTTTACTACAGTATTATATTTGAAGCACTGGCATTAAAAAATAATTAGTTATAAAAATAATTATAAAAATCTTCGAGGCATTTAAATAAGTGACGTCATTACGCTAGATGGCAGTACGTTAACATATGGGGAAATATGGCGGGGTTTTCGAAAGTTACGTGATTCGTTAGGCCTAGCTGTATTTGTGTGAGCTAGTGTTACACCCGGACAGTCCGGGTGAACTATTAATTTTGTCCGGGAATTTCGTAGATATTGTGAAATTACGATGAAACAGAGTTCTTGCAAATATTTCTACAAATTTACACTATTTTAACAGCGAAAGAACTCAGACTCACTGAAACTCATTTACAATTCTGCCATGTTAGTCTGTTTACCCCGATATGTAGCATACAACCTGTCGCTCTTTTATTTTTGTTTGCGTGTACTGTTTGATCGTACACGTCTCAGAACTAAGTTATCTTTACCTGTTCTTTCTTAATTTAGATTACCTGTGTTACTCCTATGCAAGTCCCTAGTCACTAACTGTAATTGATTTAGAACCAGTATGCACGTTATTCTTTGCATTGTAAAATGACATTGCGCATGTGTCAGGAACTTCTGTTTGAACAAACCTGACCTGTCGTCCGGGCCAGCAATTTTGAAAAGGTGGCAACAGTAGTGTGAGTGAAGATTATGCCTACTCGGAAATGAAAACCTTGGCCGATCTTCAAGGAAAATTAAACTGGTAAGACTGTCTATAGTGCTCTGAAGTGGAAAAATGAATCAGAGAATGTACTGCTCTTTTGGCAAAATTAAACTGGATGTTCTTGCCCTTCGAACCTCTTCTATTACTATTAAATGGGACTTATCCTGACACTAAACATTTCTTAAAGAACATTAGGGGCGCGTTTGGAAATTGTAACCGACCGGTTACAATTTCCAAACGCATCCAAGTGCTTACAATAGTGCCTTCCAAATGACAAGTTTTGGTGCCACTGAAATACTTGAAAGAAATTTCATGCCAACATTCAAAATTCAAGGACAGATATATCATTTATAGCATACCATTAATCCCGACAAACTACTCATTCAAATTTAAATGCCTACAATTTCCAGTTGGTCTATGCTTTGTAATAACCATTAACAAGTCATGAGGCCAAAGCCTTAGAATTGCAAAACTTGACCTTGGATGCAATTGCTTTTCATGTGGCCAACTCTACATTGTGTGCTCACATGTTATTAGCTGCAAATCTCTATTCATTTGTGTCCCTAATAATAAAACACAAAATGTTGCATATCAGGAGGTTATTCGATAAGTTTATCTAGAAAATATTCCACATCTTTAATTAATAGGTATATTATGAATCTGTAACAAACAATTCTCTGCAGATATATTCTTTAGGTAAGTAAATATAATTTCACAAAATAAGTATCTCCCATCAACGATGGGTAACACAACTAGTAATCAATAAAATTTGTATGATTTATTTAAGGATTTTTAGGAAAATAATACTTTTCGTAATCAGATTTTGATGTAAACTGAATTAGTTTCAGATATATCAAACATGAAATCAATCGATATTAATCTTGATCAATTTCAGTTTATACAATAATTAAAATTTTGATATGGTTATCCACGTAAAAATTTTATCAGAGTTAAATAAACTTTAACAAATTGCAAAGCAAAACCTCAAGAATCCAAGCATCATGAGAGACAGCCAGATGACCAACACTTTATCCTACTGCTTTGGAATCCCTATCTCTCTCTCTCCATCCTGTGGGCACTGAGGGTCTCTCTGGAAAGCCCATTATGGGTTGGCCAGGCCTACAATGGAACAGCTGGGTGTTGAGGAACGAGGCTAGACATATCCGCACAGACCACTTCAAGATCCCTGCTGTCTTTTTTGATCCGTCCTGATTCAATTCTGGGTCCTACAGCATGGTAGTCTGCCACCTCAACCGCTCAAAATCCAGCCCCTTTGTGGAATCTGGTAGAGAGTCCTGTGAATAGTCACAGGAATTTTATGGGCTATCTCTCCTGGATGTGTTTCCGTCTTGTCACCTGGCTGCCTGTCACAACCACAATGTTATTGTGTGACACTCCACTTGTCACTGTAATTTAAGTACTGTACATTTAATAAATTTTTTGTGTGTCAAGTAAATACAATTACTCACTTATTATATTCATACATTTTCCTGTAGATTTTATTGGTCTGCAATTTGAAAAAATTTTAGACATAAATTCCCATCATTATCTGCCCATCTTAATCTTGAGAATGGAGTTAGATACATGAAAGTTGAGACCAGATATGGAAACCATAGAGGCAGGAGATCCTGATTAACTATATACAAACTTCCAATGCAAACTGAAAGTATTATTTCAATTTTCCTCCAAAAGGTGTTGGTTAAATCAGTGTTTTTCAACCTGTGGGTTGTGACCCCCAGGGGGGTCGCAAAGACATACATGGGGGATCATGGGTAAAAGAAAAAGGCAAGTGTTTGTACATCATACACTACAATAAAAAACTACAATTTCAGTGAGAAGGCTGTGCCTGTTTATTTTACAGTACAATTGATTTTTAATCGATTTAAATCTTTTCTCAAAATTTTAATCGATATTTAAATCTCAACAGAAAGAAAATTAAATACGTAGTTTTTAAAATCATTGACATAGTTTTAATATGGCTGTGGGGGGTCGCCAGAATTTTTTAACTTGTAAAGGGGTCATGTATTCAGGAAGGTTGAAAAACACTGAGTTAGATGACTGGCACGACTCTATTGTTAAAGGAAAAGTATGACATACAGGGGCAAGCCACACATTCTCTGTTCTCAAGATTACAAGAATGAAAGATTGGATTTTCTTTTTTAGAGTTATAGTCATTGGCTGTAGGCATTATATGTAAGGCCAATAATAATTTCAAGGTGGAGTAACATGTATCACCTGTGCTGTACCAAGTCAATATCCTTTCTATGGCTGTTCCTTTTGTATTGTCTACAAATATATTTATATACAGTATAAGTGTCTCAATTTCTCATTTTTATCGATAATTTACTAAAATGTTTTAACTTAAATAGTCCGGTCAATAAAATGAGTAAAATTGAAATGATAATGGCATTATATTTTTATATCCAAGAGTAAATGGCATTTTATAAATGACATTTATTGGGAAACTAATATGAAATACTGTTTTTATTGTATTTGTTAAAAATTATTTGAATTATTGTTACAGGAGATTACGTTATTACAATATATAGATTATCTTTCATGGATTTAAGAGCAGCTAAACGAAAAAAATCTGCTATTTTATAGATTAGATAGACTATTTAATAATTTGATGATATACTGTATTTCAATATTTTAAAATATAATCAATTTAAAAATGACAAATTTATATCGTATGACCCCCCCACTACATGCTCTAATGTACAAGATAGCCCAAAACTAAATTAACAGATATATATGTTAAGGTTATTTACCTTAACCTTAAAGTGTGTATCTTGATTAACTGAGTTTGACCATCCTACATCTGTTAATGATTAGTAAATTTTTAGAGCACCAGCTGATTTGGCTGAAATTTTTCTAAAATAAAAACAGTTACTTTTTTGTAGTTGAAAGATTTTTAAATCCTTGTTTGTTCATAGTTATGGTTACCATTTTTATTTTCTTTTCCATGCATGGTTGTATGCTTCCTTCTGTCATTTGCTTATTGTTCTTTATCTTCTTGCCATATAAACAACACAGCCTTGCATTTTTAATAAATCTACAGTAATACATCTATTACTCCTAATAAACAATTAAGCTAGTAAAAAATGCAGTTACGTCTGCCAAATCTAACTTTGGTATATGACTAGTTTTGTCCTATTAATTTGATTGTTAATAGAAATTTTTTTCATTGAAACAGTATTTGATTGAGGTCTTATTGTAATGTTTTGGCATCTCTTCAATATAAATAGAAAAGAAAAAGAACGGAAAATCGTGGGATAAGAATTTTTAATTAAATAAGGCAGATGACAGCATTATTTGCAGGTGTATGTAAGTTTAGATATAAAGAGAACAAAATTAGAACAAACAAAAAATGAACACTGAAAACTCAAATTAAGTTTTATTTTAATGACTAATTTTTACAATGCTTTGAATTCAATTTCGAAAAAATACATGTTTAAACTGCGAGTCACTTCTTGGCAGATTGGTACGAAACACTAATGGAAAATACACTATTTACAGTAGAAATAATATGCTTCGGAATTATTCTATGTACATGATAAACAATAAATTACCGACATACCTAATAAGTGATAAAAATCTTCCTAAAATTTGCATAGCATAGTTAAATGTGATGTAACAGTATATCAATTTTAAATGCAAATTTTCAGAAACAATATACACTTTGTATTCTGAACAATAAATTGCAATAACACATTCATACTTTACCAACAAATTAATGCTTAATTAGATTTGGTTGTAATATAATTCTAAAATTTAAAATTATAATATAGTTAGTTAATTTTTTACATGACTTATCTACATAATACCATTAATAGTAATAAACGTAATACAAGTAAATTACCCAAAATTATTGACATGTTTGATAATAATATTAAAAATACATTTTAGTTTTAAATGTAAATATATCATCAAATATTCTCAATAATTTTTATCTATTGTTTAATACAGTAGAATAGTTTTGTATCATCAAATTGTTAGGCACATATATTTAATCAAATTTTAACACTTTAATAAAATTTTAGAATATTTTTTCAATTGGAAAAAGTTCATTCACTCCCAGAATAATGCCGATTAAATTTCTGCACTCTTCTTCTTATGGACGGATAAGAAACAATCACATATATCCACGTATGCTTTTTCAATCAAAACAATTGATCTGTTTTGTAAATTCTTCCAAGAAAAATGTAAATAATTTAACATCTTGCATATTGAGTACTTTGAATATGTAGCTGCCATTTAAGTACACAATCGGTAATTATCAAAACATATTTCCAAATTATTTCACATGTCAAATTTTCACATAACACTAGGTAAGTTTTGGTACTTGACTACTGATATTAGTTGTTGTAATGTTAGGGCAACTTTTAACACAAATGAGCTGCATCAATGAGTATGTCTGGTAAAGAATACACAGCTGGATAAGCAAACTGAGACGTATGCTGTTTCATATGAAACAAGCTATGTCATTGGCTTGCTTATCCAGGCAACTTCCCCAATGATTGTACATACTACATTTAATTAAACATAAAGAACTTTCTTGAACTGACATTACTACACCAACAACAGTCAAGTATCAAAACTTGTTACCTTTACAAAATATTAGTAATCTATTTACTAATATCTAAGTACTTAGAAGGGATGTAAAATTTTAAAAAATATAACTGTCTTTCTTATGCCACTTTTATAAAAATTTTATTTTTATAAAATAATGAAGTCATAAAGATATGAATTTTGTTCTTTGTAAACAATTTTAATTGAATCTTTGGCATTCATAACCATTTATTGCATAGATTTTTAGAAGAATCTGTATTGAAAAGTTTTATAGCTGCATTAATTTAAGACAATGATGATTTATAATTGGTAAATTTATTGATTCTTCCTAGCTGTCACCCTCGGATATAACTGAAAAGAAATAAAAATTTAATTTATATTTTGTTTAGTTTTATTGTTAATTATTATATTTAAAATTATAAGTAATCAGATATATCTGAATTGATTTATGTAATTAATTATCTTTAGAATTAGATATTATATATACAGGGTGTTTGAAAGAAATGTGAACATTAATGTGGAAGTAATTTGCCATATGTGTAGTCCATCATGAGCAAGAAATCAAGACTCAATTGTCAAGTTCTCAAAAAATATAGTACTACCACCTTGCCACACTGCTTGCAGACTTTCATACATACTAACAATTTTCGCTAAGAATGCCATTAACCAATCTCAAAACAGACAATGATTCACAGCACCTAATAATCTAATATCAAGCAATTATATCAAATTGATTTCAGATGCAAAGATATTGGTTAGAACTATAAACAAAGTTATACAACACACCAAACAATCAGCAAAATGAAAAATCCTTTACTTAAATTTTACATCTATGTACAATAGACTTTGTAAGGTTCGATTAAAAGAATATAGCATTAGAATGTTATAATCGAACCCAACAATGTCTTGTATATGGAGGAAAACATTTATTTAAGTAAAGGATTTTGTTGGATAGTTGTTGATAGATTTATCTACTTTGAGATAATTGAATCAACAATTATAACATCAGAAATTCAATACTCTGTTAAACTTAATTGTGCAAAGTTATCAGTTTACTATCCAAGATAATGTATTGCACTATTGTCTAATAATCTAAACTTTTTTGATTGCATACTCCTAAGACAAAAATAATTATAAGTTTTATCCCCTATAATATAATATATACATACAGAGTGGTTCAAAAGTCACAGAAGTTTTTAAAACATTAACAACTCACAAACTATTTACAGTAAGATGATGCCGTTTTCACAGAAATGCTTAGAAAGAAGCGGGATTTTTTTAGATGTAATAAAAATTTCAGTACCAAAATAGTTACATTTATTGCTGTAGATGGTACTGTAGAAAACAAAGCATTTATAAATTTGTTAAAATAATAATAAAAAAAAATGTTCTTAGTGTAAGCTCTAGTAACAACTACATAAATTATGTAATATTTTCAAGTGCCATCTATGGCAAGAAATGTAACTATTTTAGTACTAAAATTTTTATTACAAAAAAAAATCCCACTTTTTTTCTAAGCATTTCTGTGAAAACTGCATCATCTTACTGTAAATAGTTTGTGAGTTGTTAATTTTTTAAAGTTTTTCTGACTTGAATCACTGTGTGTGTGTGATCAAAAATCAGATTATTTACTTATTTTAAACAATATACATACAATAAATATATTCACAAAATTTAAAACAAAAGTCGATTAAGAGAAGTCAGATAAGAGAGAGTAGTTTTACTTGGTTTTAATCTAGAAATTATTAATTTTTAGAATTTACAACAAAAATTTATGAATATACAGTACATACATTTAAATTAAATTACAAATTTACATGTATTAGAGTTATAGTATTTTGACTGTATAGGATACACACACAGTATTTTGAAGGGAAACTTGGCATACCCTCAAGTATCACTTTCCATATCCCACTTTGGAGACCACTGTTCTATGACATGGATAAATTGGTCATGACTTGTTAACTAATGTTATCAGGAATGCTTATAAATGTTTGAATTGAATGTCATTGCCATAGAGGTGAACAAGCAACATGCTTGAATACTTTTTTTTTTTAAATAGTTTTCTCAATTAAAAGACATCATTTTTCTTTCATGCATGGCTGCATAATATTTTTTCTATGGTTAACATATTGTGAAATTCCCAACATCTTAGTGTCTAACTTGAGCATAGTCTTGAAAAAATTTTCTAACTACAAGAATTATAAAATCTATCACAATGTATTATTGTATTATAACTAAGTCACAAGACTTCCAAAAATGAACAATTTCATTTAAAAATGTGTTTTGAGGCATTAATAAAACAGCTAAGTTATTAACAGAGAATGCATCATAATATTTTTTACAGAGATGACCTTTCATCACATACACATTTTTAAATCAACATTGAGCCTGTATATATTTGTTACTAGATTTAATTTTTTTAACATTTACTATTGTTCAAACATCAATTAAGCAATTGCTTCAATGAATCTATTTGTATTTTCTTGCTGGACATTGGTTCTATGTATAGTGCTTAGTGCTTATTAGTGTTATCATTATCCACATAAACTAATTACATCTTAGTTTTCAATTTTCCAGTTAATTCCTCATCTTTTTCATATATATTTTTACTAATCTGCTTATTTGTTTGGAATAGGCCCTAAAACAAGTTATGCCCTGAGAGACTTTTGTTCATTTTGTTTTTGTTGTTTTTCCTATTATATTTTTCATCTTTAAGATGAAATTCATTAGATTAAATCAATATATTTGACACCATTTTAATGCATTTATGTTCCTTTTGATAGCACTGAATATTCATTATTTCCATAACCATATCCAAATGCAATGTTAATGGAAGTTTTATTTTCATTTTATGTGATTTCAGAACTATTTACTGCAAAAACAATGAATCAAATGATGCTAAAACACAACAATAAGAAAATAGAAAATAACTAAAATTATGACAATATTTAGAACCAATTTTATATTTCATTATTTGAGCAAAGATGAGATATAATTTGGAAATCATATTGAAATCTATATGGCATAAATCTCAGTTTAAAAAATACATTACATATACATTATGTATGTATGTATGTATGTATGTATGTATGTGTATGTATGTATGTATGTATATATATATATATATATATATACACACACTTAAAATTTAAACATAATTATCATCAAGAATTATTTTTGTTACTACTTGAATTAATTTAGTTTTTGAAATATTTTTAATTTATTCAATAATTTATGATAACATAAGTTTAAACGATGAACCACTATAAAAATTTAAAATATTGTTTTGTTACTTACTCCAAGTAAATTTCGAGGGACATATCCTTCCTGATTGTTTAGCTGAGACCACCACCATTCTCTTTCTAATTCGTCTCCTTTTTTCAGAACTACTATTTTATCTCCATCTTGAAAACTCAGTTCATCAGGATTTTGTAGTTCATAATCATATACTGCATAGACAACTCCACCATTCATAATGCCTAGTTTTTCTTGAATACCTAAAATTAAAAAAATATAATTTATTGAACATATTTTTATCCATTTATTATTATTAACTGGCCTGTGCACATGATTTTTAGAAAGTTAAGGTTAAAGAATATATATTTTTTTATAACAGATAAATACACAGTAGTTAGAATAACATGTAGACTATATTGTAAAAATGAACATACTAAGGAGAAAATGAACAAGTAAAAAAATAAATTGTTATATACAATATACTATTTTGTTTAATTTGTTTTAATTCTTCCTAAATGGGGGATTAAACCCTCCCCATTTGCACAACCTTCATTAAATGTGAGATAAACATTAAATCATTATTTATAAAATTGCTTCTTCAGAATTTATTTTTTTCATTATTCCTAGACCCTATCCTTAGGAAATGAAGTTGAATTACAGGAATCAAAAAGCATTAGGAATAATGACAATATAAAGAAGCAGTTTTTGTAAACAATAATATGAGAGGAGATTTTTGTGAGAAGTCATTAAATCAATATTTTTATAATTTTGCTCCATTTAAAATTTTTGTGTCAATTTAATTATGTTCTTAATTATCATTCTAGATCTAGATGTTTAATTAAAAATATACAGTAATGACAGTTTTACAGAGATATAATAAATAAAAATTTTTATTAAAAAGGACTGAATAAATTTAAAAACAAAATTATCTAAGATGTACAGACAATAACCTATACTTGTATCAGCAGAGGAGTAAAAATTGGTAGAGAGTTTAATGCATGAATAAGTAAAATTTTTATAACCCTACTATGGGTACAGTCGTATGCTCAAAAAGTCTAACGAAATAAGAATAAGAACGAAAGAAGAATTACGGGATTCCTGTAATTCAACTTCATTCCCTAAGGATAGGGTCTAGGAATAATGAAAATATAAATTCTGAAGAAGCAATTTTATAAATATTGATTTAATGTTTATCTCACATTTAATGAAGGTTGTGCAAATGGGGAGGGTTTAATCCCCCATTTGGGAAGAATTAAAACAAATTAAACAAAACAGTATATTGCATATAACAATTTATTTTTTTACTTGTTCATTTTTTTAATTTGTTTACTTGTTCAAAAAGTCTAACGAAATAAGAATAACAATGACATTATTCTTATTTCATTAGACTTTTCGAACAATCTGTTTGATTTTAGAAACAGCTATTTAGTTATAAAGATATGAATGTTACTAGTGCAGCCTTATCTGAAATATTTTTCTTAGATTGCTTTGGGTGGACAGTTATTTCTATCATTTCACCTTTTAATTCACAGTTTAAATACTCAAGTAGATTTAGAAACATTGATATCGTCGGCCGCCATTTAATTAACAAAGTGAACTAACTCTTTCCTTTGTGAACTTCGTTAGAGTTTCGTTCGAAATGTCGTCATCACAGAGCATGCTCACTGAGTGAGACTACTACTTTTAGAACGATTTGTTACTAACACGTTTAACTTGTTCGACTTTACGACCTATATTTGATTATTTGGAACAACAATTTTATTAAAATTGTTGCAATACATATAAACTTAATTGTAGTCTGAAAATAATCTTGCTTTTATAAGGAAGAACTTGTACTGTCTTTCAGCATTAGCTTTATTTGTTTGCTGAATTAATTGCAAGTACTTTTGACATTTCAAAATGTCTTCCTCATACAAAAAAGTATATATAAAATTTGAATATTGGTTTTAAATCTCTTTACCTTAATCGAACATAGGAGCGTTTTTTAACCTAAACGTGTTAGTTTTTGCATGGGTTATAAAATTTTAAGTTTAAATTTAACACAAATACAGAAACTATTCTCCATATATAAAATGTGAATAAAGAAAAAATAAAACACAAAAGTGGGTAGCTAAGATAAGGCTAAGTAAAATAAAGTTTTTTTTATTTTAGGTTTTATAAGTTTTTATAAAGTGTTAACTATATTCTAGGAATTTAAAGAGTGGGAGAGTTGCAGGGTTTTACTAAAGATATATATATATAATAACTCCCAGATAAACAATGTTCTGCAATCTAAACATCACTTGAGAATGAAAGTATGGACTCATAATTTATTCCACTATTTTCTAATATGTTGGTTGCAATATCAGTGGAAGGTATGGTGTTTTTAACATCATCCTGGTGTTCATTTAAGTGGTTTGATAACTTTCTAGTTGTAATACCTATGATCTTTGTTCCCATATGCACTTGCTATAATTGGATTATATAAACCCTAGACTTCTCCAAAAGGAAAAGAGAATCCCTGTCATTACATAGAATTCTGCAGAATGACAGCTGAGGTCTGATGGTTAGTGTGACCCCCATATCTTTTTATAAGCTTGAGCTATTCATAAAGTTACAGATCCTAACTACGGGATAGAAAGTTTTGCAAATATTAGCTTCTTGTTTTTGTTGTATGACTGTAGGGTGGTGGGTGGGAAGAGATAATTGCAGACCAGGTTGTTGATAAATTTAAATTTGGAAATTGCATACAGCTGTAGTCACTATCTGCAGCTCATCCTACATCAATGCTGGAGAAGAGGGATATAAATATGCCCTATAAGTGAGAGCAGAGGACATTCCCTATTTTGTTTGAGGAAGACATTTTGACATGTTGCACATGTGCAACATTTCAAAATTTCAATGTGCAACATTTCAAAATGTCTTCCTCAAACAAAATGAAAGTACTTGCATTTGCATGCAAATGCAAGTACTTTCATTTAATTCAGCAAATGAATATATCTAACACCAAAAGACAGTACAATTTCTTCTTTATAATATACAGTAGAGCGTCGATTATTCGAATCAATTGGGGACTGAGGTTGTTCGGAAAATCGATATTTCGGATAACCGATTATGTACAAAAAAATATATTAACCTATCCCATGTTGAAATTTTTCTCCGTTGCGTGTCGCTTCGCATTGAATTTTCGTCGATAGCCTAATGAAGACTATTGTATCGTTAAAAATTATTTTTTTATTTTGTACAAACAAAATAAATATATTGAAAAATATAAAAACAATAAAAATTATACTTCAGAAGTTAATTTAGTATCAAAAACGTAAAATATTTGAGTCACCCAAGACATAACCACAGATTGCAGCTCACAGCACTGCTATCTGTGGAAAATTTAAATTTGCCGACTGGAATTCTTTCGGATAATTGATGCTCTACTGTATTTGGTGTCATAAATGAGCTTATAAAGTTTTACAATCTTTCTTTTAAATACTGTATTTATTCAGATATAAGACAATCTCGCATATAGGATGAATTGTGACTTTAGAGATCAAAATAAAGAAAATTAGATTTATTAATACAGTTTTAATTTTATTTTGTTTAATCACAAAATATTATCAAATGCACGCATTAAGACAAACATGTTGTTTGTCTTAATACGTGATGAATGGAAAACAAAACCAAAACATTATAGTGCATGTGACCGGAAAGAGTTGATTTTTAATGATTCAGATTTATTAAAATTCATTAAAATATTCATTAAATTAAAAAATTCATTAATATTCATTAAAAATAACAATTTAACTCATATAAAATAACTACATTTATAATCATTGTTAAGTGATCTGTATTTCATTAATGCTTTTATGAATAACAAGAAACTATTTTCTGTGAATGAATGAGATGCAACATGGTTTTTAATTGATGGATGTAGGATTAAACCAATATACAAAGGGGTGTGTGTCTTAATTTGTTTAAAGTAGGTGCCAACTTACAATAAATAGACTGTAGACCTATAATGATAACATGAAGTATACATGGTTCACAGAAACTATTGCAAAAACACAAAGAATCTTTTGTACGTGCGTATAGGACGATCTAGGTTTTTGAAGCACTGAAAAATGAATAAAAACCTTGTCTTATATGTGAATAAATATGGTATGTTTGGTCATTAAAATCGGGTTATGTTTATATATATCATACTATGGTAAAACTTAAATTCAGCTGGGAGTATGACAGATCATAGATATAAAAGACATCCCCAATTGGCACAACAGCAATTAATCTGTTTGGGTTTTGGTATACAATTAACTTTAGATCTTGAAGCAAAGACTGGACAAGGTCTGAGTACATAACAAGTAACAGTAAGCAGTTGTGAGTTTGAGTCCCATTCTGGAGCAAATTTTTTATGTAATTTTCTAAACTATCATTTTGAATTTTTTAATTAGAATTTCTGAATAGTTTAATTCTAGTCTGAAAATAATCTGGATTTTAAATGTATTTTATTATAATAGATATTTAATGAGTATGTATTTCATGTATTATTAAACAAATTGTTAGAATAAATTTTTATACAATAGTAGTTTATGGTATCCCAGTTTTCATAAAAATACAATAAATTTTTAGCAGACTTTTATCAAGGAGATTAATGTTGTGTTTAAACTTTTCATTTGTATACATTTTAAATGAATGAGAATGCTGTTTGATATGATACCTGTGTTCTTAACACTTTTCAGGTGCTTGAGTTTACATGTTTAAAAAATTACAAAAACAAAAATATTTTATAATATAAAGAAATTTATTTGATATAGTAGAGCATTGATTATCCAAAACATCAGTTAACCGAAAGCGTTCCAGTCGGCAAATTTAAACTTCTGCTAGTGCTGCGGTGCTGCAATATTTGGCTATGTCTTGGGCTACTACAATATTATTTTTGTTGGTATGCATGTTTTATCTGGCAGCACTGGCACGATCATGAGAGGGTACTTAAGGACTGCCAGGATTTGAACAAATTTCAACATGGGATAGGTTAATATATTTTTTCATACATAATCAATTATCCAAACAATCCCAGTCCTGAATTGTTTCAGATAATCAATGCTCTACTGTATTTCAACATCATCACACTGAGCTTAAATACTCTCTCTCCAATGATTTTTCCAATTCAGCAAATTGGAATGATAAATGATTGTATCATTCCAGTTTGCTGAATTTTTTAAATAAATAAAAACTATGTAGCAAGGTTTCCACTGAATCAAGAATTCAATTATATTAATAAAATAAACAACTTTATTGCAATGATATGAGATAAATTTACTAATTAAATGTTTCTTGAGATTTATTTTTACTTGCTTTTTATCAAATATTAGTTAATAAGGAATCATTATATAAAAATCCAGCAACAAGTTGCTTAACTTTCCTGGCAACATTTAAAACTGCATGTGGTGCCATCTGTTATATTTTGTTTAAAAACTTATATTTTTAATTATTATAAAACAGCAAAAAGCTTAATTTTGAGGGTAGGATTGAGTTTTATAAAAAAAACTGTAAATGCTAATAAGGAATAAAATCATTAAGTCTAACCTACTTGAGATATGGCACACAACACACCCCCATCTATCTCTCCACCTCTTTAACCACTGAAAATTTAATAGCATCAATCTTCCCAATACACAAACTTCCCTGAAAAATTTTAGAAATTTTGAACAAAAAGCACAGGAGTTATTAAGCCTCAAAGACGGTAAACAAAATAGTTATCCCAAACACTAACATCCATACATACTGAAAAAACCCAAATTATTTTGCATTTTTCAATATTTCAAGATCCAGAGTCCAAAAATATAAAAATCTTGGGGGCCATTTTTATGACCTATCATCATACTTTCCCTCTGTTATATATAACACAATAAATCAAACAATCATTGAAATTAATTAGGCTATAATTTGCTATTATTAAATAATAGCAAATTTATAGCCTGATTAATTATGGTGATTGTTTGGTTTAGTATCAATATATTAGGCTTTGGAAAGTTTATTATATATATAACACAGCTGAGAAAGTAAAAATTGTCAAATAAAACAATTTGAAACATTCTACCAATTAAATCAACCTTATCTATAAGAATTTTGGGGATATTTATATAACAATAATGAATGCATATATTTCCTATTTCATTCCTTAAAAATTTCAAATAACAATATCAGTAATGCAATTAATTTTTGAATTTAGAAACTCATTTATGAAATAAACAATTAAAAACAAATTAAAACACTCAAAAACATTACTTAAAAGCAACATCAAAACATTATAGTGCACGTGACTGGAAAGAGTTGATTTTTAATGATTCAGATTTATTAAAATTCATTAAAATATTCATTAAATTAAAAAATTCATTAATATTCATTAAAAATAACAATTTAACTAATATAAAATAACTACATTTATAATCATTGTTAAGTGATCTGTATTTCATTAATGCTTTTATAAATAACAAGAAACTATTTTCTGTGAATGAATGAGATGCAACATGGTTTTTAATTGATGGATGTAGGATTAAACCAATATACAAAGGGGTGTGTGTCTNAATATCAGTAATGCAATTAATTTTTGAATTTAGAAACTCATTTATGAAATAAACAATTAAAAACAAATTAAAACACTCAAAAACATTACTTAAAAGCAACATCTTTCATGTTTTGAATTCTTTAATTCTTTTAAACCAATTTTTAAATTAAAAATTTAATATTATAAAATTTAAATTCAATAAAGGCTATTTTTAGCTTTTCAAAAAAAGAAAAAATTACAGCACATTTAACTTTCTTGAAGAATTTCTAGACTCATTGAATGTAGCAATAAATAACAATAAGTAACTGTAGGGTTATACGTTAACTTGAATTTGTGTCTGTCTGGAAACAGTCCAACTCAAAAGTATTAGAATGGCATAACCGGGAACATAGCCAATGCGTAAAATTTGTGGGTTCAAATACCTCTCCAAACTTATTTGTTTGCCAGCTAGTTATTTCTAAAATTAATTAAATTAGATTTATTGCCAACTCTTAGCATTGACAATTAAATAAATTTTTTCATACTACCTTATCAATCATTAAAAGAATCTATCAGTCTAATTTCATCTAAATTAACAGGAACTGACTATATAACCACAACCCTCCATAACACTCAGCTGACTATCCCAGAATTACATTAAAATCAGTCAAATGCCACAGAGGATGAGTGCATAATCCTCAATTAGTATAAAGTGTGATCAATATGGGTATATCTTCTAAATTAATTGGTCTAGAAGCATAAATTAGTAATAAAACTTAAGATTACTAAGCAACCTGGGCATTCAAATGCATCAGACAATCAATATTTGACATCATGTTGTTGTTGTTATTATTAAAACTGAATCATTTCACACTGAAAATAGCCCTACATTTGGATTTTATGACTTGAAATCATAATTTAAAGGCATTAGAAGTTATTCCAATTTTAATTCAAATTCTGAAATTTTCATACTGGCATTTTATCCTTGACAATTTGGTTATACTGTTTATAGATCTATGAATGTGTCTTAATAATTTTTTAATATAATATCCCCAATTATAGTAAACAGTATATTTTTGAACTTACTATAAAGATATTCAGAACAACCATCAAAGCCATCTTCATCTTCTTCACATTTTTCAGCAGCTGTTTCATGATCACTTAAAGTAGTTGCAAAAATACAGGCACCATGCTCAACTAAGTACTTAACCATTGGAAGATTATTACAGGAAGCAGCACAATGCAATGGAGTCCTAAAAATAAGGAAGAATAAATATATATATATATATATATATATTGTTATAAATAAATATTATAAATTTTCTTATTTCCATGTTACATTAATTTTTATGCAAAAACTATTTAAAGGATCAAATAATTTCTTACCAGCCATCACTATCCTGAGTGTTCACATCACATCCTAATTCAACTAAAAATGTGACAATTTCTAAATGACCAGCACAAATGGCATTATGTAATGCTGTGATTCCTTCATCATTAGCAGCACTTGGATTAGGAACCTAAAATGTTTCAGATTACATCAAGTATTTATTTTCAAGGATTTCAAAACATGTTTTTTCATTTTGAATATGTTTTTAGTTTGAATAATTTATGTTTGTATGTATGTTTGTAGAATGTACAAGGTAAATCACTTTGTCCTTCAATGTCCTATCATTGGCTAGAATTGATAATTCTGCTTGTAAAATTTCACTTGTTTTGCCTGAGGAAATGAAAGAGTTGACCACAGGAAGTTAAAAACTAGTTGGAACTAGCCAGATGGATCACAAAAGCATTTATTTTTTATTAGATTAGCAAGGAAAGTAGTAGTTTCTATAGTATTTTATATATGTAAGATGTATATACTGTATATCATATGTAATTAATTGATATTAAATTATTTGTATTAAAGACTAATTTGTCTAGAAGTTCATTTTTAAAAGTCAATATTTAGTGAATTATTGTTTAATATTTATTAAATTACGATTAAATTTATATACAAAAGTAAAAAATACTATTTTTAATGCTAAAAAAAATTACAAAAGTTAGTACATAAAACAGAAATGACAATCATCCAAGGGTTTTTGGAGTTATTGTGATTTATTATGAGAAATGCTTAAATTAATTGATATTCCTGATGATGAGTCATAACTTGAAACTGCTTGAGCAATTGTTATATCTAGTTTTTTGTATTTTTTTTTCTTTTTGTAATTTTTCTCTATTAAAGTATTATTTTTTGTTTTATCTTATTTATGAAATAGCATGTTAGTTCACACATGACACATGAAAGCTTTTACATCATAACATCATTTCTATTGACTATGCAATCATTTATAGAACCTAATGTTATAAAGTTTCTTATTTCCATGTTACATACAGTATTTTGCATTTCATTTAGTTATTGGCTAATTATTAAATATATTTCCAAAGCAATTTAAAAGATATTTCTATGACTTTATTTTTCAAATTATCATTAAATCTATAAATAAAAATAATTACCTCACAAGCAGTTTTCTTAACTAATTCTACTTCTCCCTCTAATGCAGCATCCAATAAGAGAGCTAATGGATCAAAGCTAACTCTTCTGGGACTTTTAGCAGAATCTTTTGTTTTCAAATTGCCTTTCTTAACACGCCTTAAAGCAACAGGTTCATGCTCGTTAGTAGAAATTTCTTGGGAAGAAGGTTCTGTTATGGCTTTTGGTTCTGAAAAATGTTATATAATTTATAGTTAATAAAATATCACTAATTAAATCTAAAAATTCAATTTTATTTGATATTATTAAATGAATAAAATAATAAAGATTACATTGTTACAATAAGTAACTGAATCTTATTAAAATATTTTAAAATTCTTCTAACAACTGAATTTAAATAATTAATAAAATATGGAATGTAGACTCATTTATCTGAATTGATTTACCAAGAATGATAAAACATTTATATTCTATCTTAAGAATTTTTTATCCTCATAATTTTAAACCTAGGTGACTGTTTCTTTTGATTTGAAATTCAAACAGCTTCAAGTTTAGAAATTAATCAATTAATTTTTGAGTGATCAATTCTAACTGCAATTCTATATTTAGCAGTGATCTCCTAAAAAACAGAAAATATTTGATAAAAACATATTCAGAAATTATAGATAACAAATTTTTTCATGAACCTTTCTTATGAAATTAAAATTAATTTGTGAAACTAAGTCTTTCCTAGAATAAGAATGAAGCTGATTTTATTAGTTTACATATGTAAAGGAAAACTTTACTTATCCCATTTTCTTAAATGAGCATGGAAATAAGAAAATATTGAGTAAATTTAAAATTTTTGTAACTGCTTAAAAATATAAATTCTCATAAGTTTTGATAAGTATATCGTTCAAAAAAACTCTTAGATAAAAGTTTTTTTTATGTAGAATCAATATGCAATAAAAGATGGGGTTTCCATTTAAGAAAATGAAGTTGATTCCAATTTTATCAATCATGGCACCATATTCTGTTCTCCTTGAAGTTTAACATTTTTGGTTCAATGATTTCTTTTGTACAATACATTTTTTTTTAGTATTCCGGTGGATTGATTAAAATGGACTGTCCTGTATAGTTTAGACCAGTGTTTCTCAATGGGGGCAATATTGCCCCCATGTGGGCGTTTTTCCATGTTGAGGGGGCAATTAGTAATAATTTANAGAATTAATAATATTTCTGCATTCATGCAATATTATTTTGTTCTACTCATCCTGTACACGTTCCTATAATTGGTGGATGCCAGGCAGAGCTGCATAATCTGGTTTAAGAAAGAAGCAGATGTAGTCACTCGGGTTGAGATCAAGCGATTGAGACGACCACTCGAACAGGCTAATATTTTGATTCTGAAGGCATGGCATTGCCCTCCTGGATATATGTTTTGTATCATTATCTTGCTGATAAATGAAAGAGCTCCTATCAATGTAGTGATAATCAACAGATTGTAACAAATAATTGTCAAGTATCTCAGTGTAAATAACGCTATCCATTTAGAACAGTAATTCTCAACTACTGTGCCGCGAGATTTTTGAAGTGTGCCGGCACTGCGAATACCCATACATAAGCGACGTCAGACAAGTAGTTCAATCAGTTCTACCTTCCTAGGGCGTTTGGAAATTGTAGCTGCCTTGGTAACTGCCGGTAGTTACCAAGGCGTTTAGAAAACGTGACCTAAATAACCAACTGCGTTTAAAAATCACTGTTATAATGTCACCGGTTGTCCTGCGATACTTACCGAAGTAACTGTGTGCCGCCAAATTTTTAAATTATTAAAAAGGTTGGCAATCACTGATTTAGAACATAGTCTCTTGCAAGGCTTTGGAGAGGAACTGGAGCATGGAGCAGGTGGAGCAATGGATTTTTACTCGGAGCAGGAGCGGAACCGGAGCACGGAAATTTGTAGTGCTCCACTGCTCCGATATATATATTTATTTAATATTTGAGACGATGAGAATGGAAGTGGCATAAGTTGTAATATTTACAAATGTTAAAAATACAATAATTGAACTAAAAAGAAAGATGATCACAAGCATCAGATTAATTTTATATCCATTCCACATATGTCCCATGTGAAAGGTGGGAACCTCTCTCTCCAGTCTCCATTATCCCCTGACCAAGCTATTCCTTCCCCTTCATGACTCCCCAGTTTATTTATTAAAATCAATGAGGTTGTATGTTAATTTTTTTAATAATAAATTAGTTGTAAATAAACAAGTTTTTTTATGCGTTCTTATATACCAAAGACAAAATTAGTATAATTCCTATAAGAATATTTTAACTGGAGCATGGAGCGGAGCTGAAGCAGAGCAACTCAAAAAAAAATGGTCGCTCCAAAGCCCTGTTTATAACTTAGCTATGGTGGCAGCATGATACAAATTCAAGATCCAGCCACCAACTCTATTCTTATTCTTAGAAATATTACAATTTAAGTATTCTTTATACAAGGTGGTCAAAAAGTAAACTAACTTACATATATATTTTAAAATTATTTTAAAAAAGGTTAAAACTTTTTCAGTTAACTAATTTTTTGACCACCCTATAAATTCTTCCTGCTGAACTTTATTTTATGGATATTGTGGTTGCTAAGTGGATATATTGTTGAATGTAATATTTAAAACAAGTAAATGGATAATAAAATCTTACCACACGTATACGATAAATTGCTTGGCGGAACAGTTTCACAACCAGAATCACCATCCCCTTCAGTTCTAATGTTATTTTCATTGTCCAGATTAATAATGTCATTAAAATGACTAAACGGTTCATCTTTTTCTAATTGTGTTTCTGTTAAATCTGTTTTATTTTCTTCATCCTTCTGTTTTTCTTCCTCTTTTTCATTGTTTTCAAGTGATGATACAGTTTCTATAACTTCTGATAATCTATCAGTAATACTTGTCCCAGAACTATTGCTATTGTTTTCTCTTTCTGAAGTATCGCTAGAGGTATGTTCACTTTCAGTTGACTGTAGATTTAGAGAATGATCATTTTTATGATGTGTATGCTTATTAAATTGAAGTAAAGAATGTGATTGCAAATTTGATTCCCCTGTTCGCTTATGTGAAGATAAAATAGGAATACTACTTCTAAGACGAGGCGGTTCAACACCAATGGGTTTCTTAATTGTCAGTGGTTTTGGCTGAATTGGTAGTTGTCCAATTACTGTTCTTTTTTGACTCGAATCTTCTCTTAAATTTGATGTTGAATTTTCAGAATCGTTAAATGAGCCATCATCATGCTTTGGTTGTTCCTTCTTATCTAAATGACTATTTTTAGTTATTCCTGATCTCAAAGAGTATCTAAAACAATAAAACACAAATACTAATTTACTTGAAAATTTTCATTTTAATTTATAATTGCATTATTATTAAATAAATCTAATAATAGAAAACTGACTTTATATCAGACAATCAGTGTCTGTAATCAATATGTTTATAGTGAACAAAACAAATTTTGATAACTTATTTGAGAGAAAGTGATCTAAAAATATTGGTACATGCTAAGTTACTCTTATTCTGCTAATTTTAAAGCATGGTAAAATATGGAGAGATTTTTACATTTGAACTTTTCCAGAATATAAGAACTTATAATTTTGTAACGTTATATAGAACAAAGATAGATAGATTAAATAATACACTGGACGACAAAAAAAATAACGCACCATGAAGGACTTGTTAGATCTGAATAAAAATTGATATGTTGCATCATCTTAGCTAGATATGTAAATGATTAGCTTTTGAGAGTAGGTTCTTATGTTATATCGCCACCAGACGGGAAAAAATGTTTCCGCTGCCTGGTATAAAGGTGCACGCTGTGACGACTTGTGCATATNTTAAGCTTATATTCAAAATTTTTATGCTTTCAGTGTAAATGCATGCTGTTTATACATAATCAAAATATTTTCAATATTTTTTTGTGAAAAATAGCTCAAGCTGAATTCTTTTTCTGGTTTTTACAGTATATTAATATTTATTTTCAGGCTATTTTATATAAATTAGTTCACCAAAACACACCTGAAAAAAGATTTATTCATTCATGCTATTTAGAATTCCATTTGTTTTCCAGAACTACTAATATAACATCTTTAACAGACTGTGTAGTTTATAAATTAATAATTGAATTCTCCTGAAAAATATTCAATTACAAAATTATTTATATTATTTTAATAGTGCTTTGACTGTATTTCAAGGGTTGAAAAGTAGGACTTTCTGAGGAAAAATTAGGATAAGTAGGACAAATTTAAAAATAGCAAAGATCATTTAGAGAAGGATGTTCAATAAAATATTGTGACAGTAGCAGCCAACAGTATATATTTTATCATTAACAAGGAAAGGAAAGATAAGAGTTAATAAAACAAATCAAGTTATATAATAAATTATTTTTTTCTTAATGTGAAAACTTCCTTTCAAAAAAACACTGCCATTCATTAGTTACCAGAATCAGAATAATAATCCTGGATAGGTTATGGCCTTTAATTTCAATAACATTTACAATTTGTGAATATGTAAAAGCAATTTTTAAAAAAATATAAAAAATGAAAAATGTTACTTACAATATCAAATTAAAAATTTATAATAAATTATGGTAAGAAGCAAACAGTCAATACTGTATATATATATATTTTTTTAACTTTTTGTACTATCAGATTCATTAAATAGAAAAAACAAAGCAATATTGATTATATATTTGTTTCTATTCTGCACTTTTTTGAGACACTGAATGTCAATCGAGTTGAAATGATAAAAAAGAAATAGATTTGTGGATTAAATTCTAGACCAGTAAGCAAGAATCTGCTCCCATAAAACAGGGAAGGCTGCAAAATTTTATAATGTTTGCTTCCTAGAGGAAGCAAAATTTAGAAAATTCAGAACCTAACAATCACCACTATACCTTCTATCTTGTATACAGTAGAGCATCAATTATCTGACCCCCGATTAACCGTCGCATTGGTTAACCGATCGTTCTAGTCGGCAAACTTCAAATGTCTGCTAGTGATGTGGCGCTACAATATTTGGCTATGTCTTGGCTACTTTAATGTTATTTTTGTTAAACTTTTGCGTGTTTTAGCTAGCAACACTGGCTCAACCATGAAAGGGAGGCCAGTATTTAAACGAGACTTAATTTTTTAATTATGAGTGGTTGTTTGTTTTGTGAGCAATAAAATAATTTAAAAAGAATTTTTAACGATACAATAGTGACGATTATTATTTTAAAAAAATTTTGTTAGGCTTAACATCGATGAAAATTCAACGCGAAGTAGGTTAGTAGCGATATACTAATTACATTGGATATATTAATAATGTATTTTTTTCATTCTTTTCGGTTATCTGATTTTTTCAGTTATCTGACCAACCTGAGTCCCCAATTGAGTCAGATAAGCGATGCTCTACTGTACATTAAAATCTTGAAATCATCTTTAGATGGGTGACTCCAAAAAACAATTGCTCCTTAAAATCAAAATTTTCATGTAAAAACTAAACTAAATTCAAACCTAAATTTAATTATTTTTAGTAGTCTCAAGTAGTGCTCCATAAAAATGAACATATAGTTAGGGTAAACATTAAATCAAGAAATGTTAAAATGGAATTTCACTATTTATCAAAATTACAATAATAAACTCAGCAATGTTCTACTTTTATTAGAGCTAAAATTATTTAAAACCAAATTACTTTAGAGCAAATAAAAACAGATAATTTACTGAATATATTGGCCCTGAAGTTATTTAAATATCAGTAAACACACTGCTAATTTAATAAAAAATTGCTACAACAGTTTAGAAAAACTTGAAGTAAAACTCTTCCCCTCCATGATCTTCATTGAGACTTGATTAAATACTGGAAAAATCATTGTTGAGATTTACAAATTAAAAAATTTAATTTCTAATTTAAAGAAATTCACCATAGTGATCACAAAATCTTGCATCACATATATGAATGTAGGAAGGCAGAATGAAAAATATACCTTACATATGCTTTGCTTAGAAAAAATTGATCCTGTACTAAAAGACAAAAATAGTACAATTAGGACAATTTCTTAAAATGATATTTTCTACTTTTCTACTAAACAGCAGAAAAAGTAGGATGAATATGAGGCCTGTTACAAGTATCAAGTAATTCATATAATAAAATAATGCTTTTATTATCATACTGATAACAAGACTAATTATAAATTTAAATTTGATTAGATTTATTTATTAAAATTAAACATTATTGTCTTTTTTATTTAGATTTTATATAGTTTTCATCAGTAAAATCATTAGTTAATAACATTACTGTCTGTAAGGTAATTGTTAAGTCTATTTTCTATTAATATATATGTGAAAATCCAAATTTAAATATGCTTTTAAGTTATATATATATATATAACTTAAAAGCATATTTATGTTCATATTTTGATTGTGGTATTATTTTCAAAAAAATAAACTGGGCAGTAAGGGACTGGGACTGACATCCAGCATTTATCACTTCCTTGAAAAATTCCTAGGCTTTTCAACCTGCCTGGATCGATCCCAAGTTCCCAGAGCAAGCTTTAACAACATGGCCATCCAGTTAGCACTAAAATTGCCTAATTTATAATTATTATATAGAGAATATAACCATTTGAATAAATTTAAAAAACATGTTTATATGAGAAATCTATTATCATAAAGCTATCAAATATCTACTATACAACTAAATTATTTACTAAAGAAGACAATAAAATAAACTCTTTATAGAAGTTTTTTCTACATATACATGTGATAGACATTTTTATGATATTTTTCTTATCTTCAGATCTAAACAAAAATCAAATTAAAAACTTTGAACTCATTAAAATAATTCAAATGTAAATGGCACTTTGAGTTGTTATAAACTTGTTGGCTTCTTTGGGATAAAAACATTTTACAAGATAACAACATATCATCATATCCAACAAGTTTTCAAAAAAACAGTATTTGAAACAACACAAAATTGCTAGTGCTCTAAGAATCATTTCAACATTGAACTGCCTCAATTTGAATTATTTTTTTGTGTATTTTGGAAACTCATTGGATCTGATGATGAAGATTTTGCTATCTTGAAAAGCATTTTATTCTTAATAAATGAAACTCTTTAATAGTTTTTAGCGTGTATGGATTTTGCTTTTCATTTTATTTATGCATGTAGTCCTTAACATCTGAACTTCATTGGCTTCTTGCCAGTTTCATGAAACTGAACTTTTTTAAAACATATGAATAGAAGATTCTTTCTTTAAGTAATTAAGATGCTGATTATTTAACTTTTCAGCTGAGTATTGCAAAGATACATAATTAATGTTTATAAAAGTCTTTTCTATAAAACAGAAAAAGTATGGAGTTTATTTTTTCTTGAAGGAGTGAAATAAAATAGACTGTTTGTTTATTTTTAAACAATTTTTATAATATAAATTTACTAAAACACATCCTAAAATAATATATTATATAAATTAACAATAAAATATAATTAATGTACTCCATTATATTGATCAATTTTGTCTTTATCCATATTAATATACTTTAAAATGTTTTAAAAAATATCCTTTTAGCCTAAAAATAACTTTTAAAGAATCAGATTTATAATATTCAGGAAAAAATTGAAATTATTATTTAATCAATAAAATAAAAACATGCAGAAACATGCTATAAGTAAAAATCACACTGTACATTTTATAATGAATTAGTCATAACTTTATAATAAATATGCAGGATGAATCTGAAATTTTATGCTGTATAATTAAGAGTTGATACAAAGCTAGAATAAAAGTAAAATGATATAATGATCTGTTAATTTTTAACAGATTTTCAAATTCCAATTCTATTCTTTTTCTTGAAAAGGAAATTTTATATAATGGCAAACATTTTCAGTCTGTTTTAATGTATCTTTAAAGTTAAGTCAGAAGGTAAATCAAAAACTTAACAATGTCTTAGAAAATGAACTTGTCTCAAATTAAATATTTTTATTCTAAAAATTAGAGATTTTTCTCTAGTCACTAGTTGTTATTTTATTCTCCATTAATTTTTATTTTCCAAGCAATATACCATATTTATTCTAATAAACAGCAAAATGACAAGATGAAAAGTTATAGACAGCACTTTCTAATAAATGCACTGATCATTGGAGAAGGATAAGGCTTATTGCAAATTGAAAAATGTTGTATTATATTATTTTCAATGTATGGTAAGAGTGATAAGACTGAATAAGAAAGTGTATGCAGAATGTTGCATTGTTGCTCAAATAACAAAGTGAAAAATTACCAACTTTATTCCATTAATAGTTGCCTTCTAATAGTAAGTACACACTAATAAACAGCAGACTGTAAAGTTATAGACAGCATGCTGTTTATTAGAATAAATATGGTATTTAAAACAAATTTTCTGCAAAGTCCAACTGTTGCATTAAAGATATTAAAGTACAAGAAAATCATAATATTTTTGGGACAAAGGCTGATTTTTAAAGTCATTCAATCCAACATTAAAACTTTTAAAAGTAACTGTTTTATTGAATAAACACTGAAGATGAGCTTTTGTACTTGTAAAATATTATGATTCAGTCAATTTTTAGTTTGATAGAAGCATTTCAACTCTCAATTTTCTACAACTTAAAATTTTACTTTTTTTTCTTCTGTTCTTAAGGTTAGTTCACCCAGACATTTGCTAGTGAAAGCAAAATATAAAAATCAATTTTTTTTTCCTCTGTGAATTTGGTTTTCACTAATGTTTGACATTTTTACTATTTTCATCTCACAAATCAATTACCATCAAAGGCAAATGTCATTTCAACAAGATAGCTGATAATAGTGAGCTGGTAATAATGCTGTTACCTTGCATCCATTTATTAAAAAGGATTTTTCCTTCTTTTAATAAAAAGAAAAATGGAGCATTGTTTATTTCAGTCAAACATTGTTTCTTGTCATAGATTGCATATGCTATCTTTGTTGCAGCCATCTTGGATTCTCCCTCTCTTTACAACAAATATGTCTTTCTAACTGCTGGAAATATTTTCCACTAATGAAAAAGTTCAACATATTGGACTTTCAGTGCGATTTGCTGAACAGAAACATTGCTGAAAACAATGTCACTAATGATGTGAAATTTGCTTCACTTTTTGCATTTCACTAGCAAATTGCACTTGGTATAAACTAACTTTTATGCAGTGAACTAAGCCCAAAATTATAAATTAATCAAATGATAATGCTGATTCATCTAGCTGTAACTTGCCTAATTAAATATATAGATATAAATCAATTATTAATTAATTTGGAATATTCTGAAAGAAAAGATTAATCCAGAGTGGGACTCAAACCTGCAATTTCTGCTTATCATGCAGATGCATTCCCAATTACAGTGAACCCTGCTAATGTGACCACTTGTGTAAGGTGACCATTTGAGCTGATCCCTTCAGTGGTCACATTACAGTGGTTTCACTGTACTTGGAAATACAACTGTGATAATTATAATTAATTGATTTAATTCTAATTATTAAATATAATGCAAGATGATAACTTAATTGCCTATCTCCACTCTATATCTACATATATAATTAATCAAGTTCTGGCAAGATGAATCCAGTATTATCATTTCTTGTATTGTATGAAGTTTTATATAATCAGTATTTAATTAACTGAATGTCTTTTATTAATATATAAATTAATGAAAAATATATTTCAGGTTTATTCCATTGATTACATTTTGTTAATGTTTTTAGCAGTGAGTTAAAAAAACAAAAGCTATGTTCTATTCAATTTTTATTTCTATTAATTTAACTTTTCAAGCAAATTAGATTTGCCATGCAACAAAAGCTCAGCTATTTTTGAATGAACAAATTTACCTTGGGAAATACTGATAGTAGAGCAGACGCTCCTTGTAGCCACTGAAGAAAATTGAAGATATTCAAATTAATTACTATCCTTAATTAATTTTATACAGTATATAGTATCAAAATTAATTTTCTGTGACATTTTTATCATGTCTTAAATTTATATTTTAAATATTTATAAATACAACAAAACTCTGACTCAGAGCTTTAAACTGTGATAAAAATTATTAATTGAAAAATATTAAAACAGTCTATAATCTAGTTTAAATAAGTAGATTGATTTTACAGTAAATTTTTACTTCACATTTTTTACTATAAAATAAAAAGTTTGTGTTAAAACTATATTTTTAATATCTTAACTCAGATTATTTTAAAGTAATAAATTTTAATGTATGAATTAAATACAAATATGTACTACTTAACAACAAAGATATATGCTGGAAAATGCTGGATAATTCACTGGGACTGAACACTTACTTTGTTCACATTTGAATAACATATAATGTAAAACATATACCTTGGTTGACTACTTTGTCATGAAATTAAGAATTGTTCCATTTATGTTTAATGCTCATCTTTTCATTTTATGTAGAGATATAACAAGTATTCGGTTCCAAGTAAATCACCCTGTACTTTATTAAGTTTGTCTAAGTGCACTTTATGATGATCACTTATGTGGTGTAACATTGTTGTCAACCTTCAGTCTTTTGGATTGAGAATCCACCTTTGGAATCAGTTGCTTGTTAGTCTGAGTTAGGAATTCTCCTCCATTTTGAGACAGCATAACACCTATAATGCATTGCCTTCCCCAACATGGATTTACAACTAATACATTAGGATAACATTTAGCCTCTATATTTCAAAATCAGCCTTTCCAAGCTAATTGCCTCATCTATAATCTAAAGTTGGTAAGTATGATGTAGTCTACTACTCATATAAGCTATACATAACATAATGATAAGTGTTTATGTATCTAACATAAAATACCATATTTTATATCTTTTCTATCTTTTGATGTTTAAAACTGGTTATTTATTGCAAAACTAGCAGACAGACTTAGCATTGTCTATGTTAAAAAGCAAGTAAACTTTAATATGGTTTGGATAAACTTTTTGGATACACCTTATGTACTTTTACATGACTGGCTGCACTGTAGGTTTGTTTATACTTGTACATTGTGTTACATGTCTGCCTGTGAATTTTTCATCTCCATTATAATTTTATGGGACCTTCATTGTATATATGATTTGTTATTAAGCAGGCACATACCTGTATCAAAACTCAATAGAGTTTAGATAAGCAGCATTCTTTCCACATACATTCAAAAATCTTTTCACATTTGTTCACTTATGAAATCAATCACTGATATCAAAATACTCTAATATAAGACTATAGAAATGGAAAAAGAAGCTTAAGATCATTCAAAATCTGAAGATACCAACAGGATCATCTCTAAAATTCTAATCTTTGTCCTTCTAACCAATATCTTTCAGTTCAAAATATTCTATTATTCTTAACTCTTCCAATATCAAATCATGATTTAAAGTAATTTAATATACTTGATAGCTTTGTTTTAACTGTCAATTTCAATGATGTATATAAAAATAACATGCGCACAATACAAACATTTCAAAAACATTAGGGATTTTTTAAATTTTAATTTTTTGAACATGTTTGCTATTTTTTGTTTGCTATTTTTGTTTTTTCTTTTGGATTAAAAAATAAATCAAAAGAGAGATAATTAAAATGAAATAAATTTGAGATTTTTCAGTGTTACTTAATAATTTATTTGAAAGCAATATATATTTTCCAAGAAAGATGAAAATTACTAATTTAAAAAATGGAACTTGATAATTTCAAAGAAAAACCATTATTAAATTATATAGATTCTAACTTACAACTTCCTCCTGAGATTATGTTAGCTTCACTTTATTGACTATTTTAGCTAATTTAGTTTATACATATGCAATTTATTTAAAAAAATAAAATTTTAAATATAACAATGAGCTAAAAAATTGAGTAAAAAAATTGTAATATTTATTTGTTACATTTCAATTTTCATTCCTTTAACCTTCCTATTTTGATCAGATCATTGTGACCTATTTTTATTATCAAGTGCTTATAAAAATGATGATTTATTCAAAACTTTATTTGAAATTATTTGACTTTTTTATCATTATAGTTATTATTTTTATTTTTGGATCTTTGAATATAGGGACATTTAAATTATGTATGCAGGCTAAAAGTTGACTATACAGTAGGTGTCATTATATAAAATTACACTGAACTTTACTGACATACCTGTAACTTGGTATTACAAAATTACAATGTATCACAGACCCATTGATAAAATTCTTTCATGTTTAGTCCTGCCATTTATATTTAATAACTGTGATCTGACATATATAATAAAAATTTCTACAACATTGTTAATGTGTGAATTGAAAAAGAAAAAATATTTATTTCAGCAGGTAGTGGTGGTGAGAAAACTTTTACACATTGAAGATAACCCAAAAACCTAGTAGTTGATATTTAGATATAAATATCAACAATTTTGGGTTATAATTAAGCTAATAATAATGATAATACTATATAATTATAAAGTATTAACTTAATTATTATTTATATTTATAATATAATATACTTGAATTAGAAGATGAAAGAATCAGATAAAAAATAAATCACTCTAGAGATTCATTTAATCTGATTTATCTCAAGTCTGTAAATCAAACAGCATTATAAATTCTGTAGTTATTAAAGAAAGTAGATTTCCATCAGAAAATAATAATAAAACAAAAGTTGTTATAATACTTTAAGCTATAACAAAAGCTTCCTGACATAAAATCCTAATTTCATATCAGGACGCTTTGTTATAGCTCCAATTAATATTCTTTTGTTTAAATAACAAATTTGAAAATATAATTTTATTTCTTCCATATTTGATATATCTTTTTATTTAGTATCTTAGAAACAATTAGAAGTGTTTATATATTATATATAGCATGCAATAAATACTTATGCCAAAAAAATAGTTACTATTACTACTCCGAGTCTAAAAATAATTTTCACTTGTATTCCCATACATAATAATAGCATATCTGATAAATGATCTAATTCATATTATATATTACAATAAGTATATTACATAATTATGTTAACAATTTTTATTGGAGTTTTTACTAATAAAACATTAAAAATAAACTTAAATGTTTTATGTTTTTAAAATTGTATCAAAATATAATACTTATAAAATATGGAAATATTTTTTCATTTTTAGTTTAAATTACTCTTTAATCTGAACAGGTCACAGATCTGAACATGAAATAAGAAAGTAGATACAAAAACATGAAATTGAATGAATGCCTGATGATATTGTAATTAAAAGTCAATGAAAATACTTAGATCTTTATTGAAAAATGTTATTTTTCAAATAAATTACAAGATAACACTGGAAAAATAGTTTTATCTTATATTCTTGCTATGTAAATAAAACAACATATCTCTTAATTATTAACTCAAAACACTATTATACTACTATTCTCAGGAAAATTATCAAAACTATCCACAAAAAAATCATAGATATGATCACATCATTACTTATATTTTAGATTTAATTATTAAATTCAATGCCAAAGACCAAATTCAGGATTTATAATTTTTCCCCCAATAAACTGTAGTCAAATACTATTAATATTTATCTAAAGTTGCTTCTAAATTATAGAAAAAATAAAAAATAAATCAACTGTTCAGAGAAAATAAAGCAATAATATTAAGCAAATATTTTTGAAATATTCAATTTAAAATATCTGCAGATAGTTTTATATATCAAACATTATAAAAAGGATGTTTTCAAAATTAATGATATTAAAGTCTGATTTTATAGAAAAAATTCTTTACCTAAATCCACTTGTATTTTCTAATCCAGAACTTTTAAGGACAGCTAATGCTAAATCCACATTTTCTTGTTTATCTCCAGAATTTCCTTCTGTATGTATCTGCCTTGGAGGAGGAAGAGGTTTTACTGGTTTAGGAGGAACTATTGGTTTGTTTTGTGTAGATGAACTGCTCTCAGGTAAAAGTTTGGCATTTTCACTTTTTCCAGGTAATGATTTTACCCATGGAATTGAATTTGTGGATATAGTTGAATTTGTTGTAATATAATTAGATTTCTCTGTTCTTTCTGTTTGATTCACACTACTATTGAATGTATTATTGCTTTTAATTGGACTGTAGGGAAGTGATGTTGCAGTATTGGATGGTTGCTGGAAAGTAAATATTAATCGAAACTTATAATTAAAGCCTAAATCTTGTACAAAATAATATTAAAATATAAAACAACTTAGCATCAAACTTAATCAAAGTGACAAAGTGATGCCACTTTACTGCTCTGTATTATATTAGAGTATGTTAAAAAAATAAAAATAATTAAACTTACATAATTATTACTACTTGTTATGACAGGATGAACGACAGCAGTACTATTACTTCCAGAAACAGGAAGTGGTGAGGCTTGACTTAAATTATATACAGGGCCATAAGGGCGAGGAGTAAAATGGTTTATCCTAGATGATGGATAAGACTTATTTGAAGAAACGTTAGATGGGGAGATGTTTCCAGCAGGAACAGCTTTTGCAATGAGCATATTTCCCTTTTCAATATCAGGTGGCATAAATGCCACAGGTCTATTATCCACTTTAGGTACAGTTGAATCAGGTTCGTCAGGAGGAGTTCCATTTCTTACAGCAAATTTAGTATTATAAGGCAGTGTTTGATACTTAGGATCATTCTTATTTGGAAAAAATTCTTTGAAATCATCAATACTAGTCAATTTTGCATGAATATCATCTTGAGACCTTTCTGGTTCTTGGGGTCTCCTAACTGGTTCAACTGCAGCAACATTACAGCTTAATGGTCTCAATTGTTTTGAAACACCTTGTTTAGGAACTGTGACTGTCATCTGTAATTGCTTGGAGAGTTGTTGATTATGTAGCTGTTTACGATGCAGTCTTTGTTTCAGTTCCCATATCCTTTGATCTGCACGCATTACTTCATCTTGACGTTGTGTTATGAGTTTCCTCTGTTGTGTTATTCGAGTGTTTTGTTGTTCAGTTAACTTTGTATGATACTATGAAAAAAAATTACATCATTTATAATATTTATCTCTAATCAACTCTATAGAGTAAAAACTTTCCTTACCAACAGCTCATGCCGTAATTTAACAAGCTCTTGAGTTGAGGAAGAAATGGAAACATTATCATTTTTGAGTTCATTCAGATTTCCCTGCCTTAACTCATCTAACTGAAGTGTCAAATCACCAACTTTTTGAATTGCTGATGACAATTCTTTTTCTTTCTCAGCAAACAAAAGCCGTACTGATTCCAATTCGGATGCTAAATATTAAGAACATATACAACAAATTAATACTTTTTAATAAAATATTAGAAGTAAAAACATATCACAAAGACAGTAACATAATTATATTTATTATAGATTCATTTAATAATTTACTACATAATATTCAGAAACTTAATATATATTGATTTGTATATGTACATTTTGAATCTGTTGCAATACCACGTATATGTTTAAAGTTGTGTTTATTTATGCTAGTAATTATCTAGGTCAATTTAAAAAGTAATAGTAATTAAAATTATACATAAATGAATATGCTTTATTGGCAATAAAATTGCAATTTATTTTCATACAAAACTGATAGAAAAGAAATTAATATTTACAGCAAATTGTTTTCCAGATATTTCACATATTCAACTATTACCATTATATCCAAAATATCATTACAATAATAATATTTCAAGCTTATGTTTATATATGATTATAGACTAATCATCAAACTAGATGTAATAATATAAACTTAGATTCAGAAGTTCCAGAATGAAATTTGAATGTGGGGATAATGTAATAAAACTCAATCAATAATCATGTGCCAATTTTTAATGATTTTATTGTATAATTTTAATATATGATACAACTTTATATATAATGAAATAACATATTATATACAGTATAAACTGTACAGAACTTGTCAATATTTTTGTCAAGTAACTTGTATAGGAATATCTTTGTTGTAGAGTGTCTCATGCACCTACACAGCCCTTTTAGAGTAAGATCATTTGAAATTTTATCTGTTAGTTAATAATGTTTTTAAAAGGGAAAATAACAAGATTTTAATTTTTTTTTGTAAAATCTTCCATTATATATTGATAATACAATACATTGAAAATATACTTTATATAGTTTCATAAACCAGGTATGGGAGCAAAATGGGTACTAAGAACCCAATGATAATTAGTGTTGTAGCAACTGCATTATATCACATTAAATTATTCACGCTTCTTACAAATATAAAATTTAAGGTCTGTTTTTGCGTGATAAATATTTTTAATATAGTAAATACAAATAGTATTGTACTTCAAGTTTATCTATAAATATATAAGACTGTAATTAAGATTCTTTTCCTTATGCACAGCAACACTTTGTAAGATATAAGCACTAGTAGAGTGATAACAAAATCAAAACCAATGCAAACTTTCTTTTTGTACTTTCCATGAATTCATACAGTTTTAATAAACACATACATTTAATCAGTTTATTTATGTTGTAGGGAGTTAATAAATAATTTAACACCCTCATACAAAGCAAACTGGTTATATTACAAAAGTGAATATCAAGTAAAATGATTGCTAATTTTCTTTAAATCTGTTTTTAAAAATCAACAATAGTGAAATGCAATGACACTGTACTGCTTCACAGTAAACAGTGCAAAATTATTTATAATAAAATAATACAAATTGCAACTAAATGTAATCATAGCCAATATTCTGTTCAAATGTACTTTTAATGTTCAGATTAATGTCAGTATAAAAGAATTGAAGTGATTATTTTTTTAATATAATTATAGTAAATTAGTATTTTGTGGTATGCTAATTACATTTCTATTTGTGATATAACGTTGAAATTGGATTTAAATCTATTTAAAATTCTTTTATTTACTTGGAGGAAGGGAAATTCAATGTAATTAGAACTCAAAGTAATATATAAAATTTTCAGGTAAAAAAAACAAGGTAGGATAATATCTTTTTTAGGTAATTAATAATCTAGTTATTAAGAAAATCTGTAGCTTTATATAAGGAATTATACTTTCCAAGGTTTTTTATTTTTATATTTTAGATTTTGATTTCCATGGAGATGTGTGAATGTGTTTCAGCTTTTGAATTATGTTTTTGTTATCGGGAATGTTTTGGAATCGTATAGTTTGCAATGTTATGGTTTATTTTTGCTTATTATTCTTGCATTAAATCATTTAAACTATTTAATAAATCACCTAATAATTCTAATACTTTAATATCGAGTCATAAATTTTAATAATTTTTATAAATTTATTTTTTTAATATTTAGTATTTTATTCTATTTATACTGTATAAACTGAAAAAAAATCTATAAATTTGGATGTTTAACAAATTTCTTAGAGGCACAATATAAAGACCAATGATGAGGATTATGATCACAGAATCCAGAAGCTTTTTGCTAAAAGTCACTCTAAGTGATCTTTATAGGTATGAATAATTATAAGTAATTATTTATTTCTTCTATAGCTATAAATAATATATGCATTCTGGGATAAAATTCAATAATTTTTCCTGCCCAATATTGGGGGACAATGCCTACCCATGCTCTCACAACTCTGTCTATGATTCTAAGTGCACACTTTTCAATGAGAATTTCAACTTTACTGAAAAAATTTTCTTTATCTTAAACTGATAAATGTAACAAAAGTTTTAAAGGTACTTTAAGAATATATTACTATTAATATTTTTTAATTGTAATAAAAAAATCTATTTTAAATTATTCCATTATTTTAAAAAATTATTATGAACTGTATTTATATAAAAGTGAAAATTACAAATATTTAATACAAATATAATTTGAAATACTGTTTTATTTATATTCATTAAGATTTATAAAAAATGTATTTATTCATTATTCAAACATAAATTGATTTTCAAAATAAATTTTGTTTCCTTAATACTTTTAGGTTATTTATTTATCACCAAAAAAACACAAAAATCTAAAAACAAAGATTTTTTGCAAAGCAATAGTATTTTTGTCATAAGTTATAAACATGTCTTCACATTTTCAAATATGTATATTCCTTTTGTGATGGATTAGTTTAAATACATTTAACAGATAAATGAGCTAATGTGTGTCTGTTAATAAAAATATTAGTCTTATTATTTAAGGTTGAATAAGTGATTAGTAGATAAAAATACACATATATAAATCATTATTAGCATAATTTTTTGTATTTAGTGTTATAATTTTGACACAAAAACTTGAATTATTTATATTCTAAATGCAGTTTAACTTCAGTTAATGTGTGTTTTCATTATGAAAGAAAATACTTTAGCATTAAAAGAAAAATAATGAAAAATAAGACATAAATATATAAAAATAATGCATTTAGATTTATGACTTGTTAAAATAAACAAAGATACTTAACAATCTGATACTGACAACAGTATACATATCATAAATTTCATTATTTTTTATCAATTAAGTTTAGAAATTTAGTCAAAGAGCAACTGTTTTCATCACTAATTACTCTTTTTAAAGATGTGTTGAAGATACTGATATCTTATTTGGCTGTTCATCTTCTTTATTAATAATATAATAATCTATTCACAAGCCCATTCAACATATCTTTAATTAATGTGCTTCTTTAATCTTTCATTATTTATTTACTAAAGTATTTTACTGTTTTGAAGTCTAAATATCATCATCAATTCAATATTTCAACTACTTTTAACAGAAAAATTTTCAAATTTTTTCTTATCTAATTTTTAATATTATTCAAAGCAATAAAAAGTGTTATGAAGGTCTAAGCTGCCAAAAAAAAAAAAATCAATTTCTTCTCAGAGCAACTTGGATATTTTTAAAATTACGGGAATGTTTATTCGTTCAATATGGAAACTAATTTTTATTTTATTATATGATGTTAATAAGAATAATTTTTTAAAAATTGGAAATAGGTCAAGTATATAACTCAATACTAAACAATTTAAAATTGGAACAGATGAGCACTTTTACAGTAGGTTTATCAAGTGAAAACTGGTGACACAATTTAAAAATTTGTATCAAAACAAACTAAAAATAGGAATATAACTATCTTAATTGACAAAATATTAAGATGATAAACTCATTGAATAAGAAACCTATTCAAGATAAAAATATTCATTTACTTTATTACAGAAAACTTAACCATAATAAATGGATAGCTGAATGGCCAAAGCAATAAAGATGCCTCCCTGTCAGTCTGAATGAACGGGTTTGAGTCCAGATAAGGTCAAATATTTTTATGAATGGATTGACCCAGATATGTCAGATCTAGGATTGCCAATTGTTTGGAATTTTCCAAACTACAGAATTTCAGTTATTTTTGAAAAATTCTTCAGAAATGTTCTGAAAAACAAATGAGGAATTGGAATTGTTTTTTAACTCATCTGTGTTTCCTCATTAGAAGTTGGCATCCCTAATTGTAATCTAATAGTTATTTTCAGAGTCGTAACTAGGGTATGGCCAATGTGGCACCACCATAGGTGCCGATTTAATAAAGGCACCAACAAGAAGGTTTCGAAATAATATGTATTCAAAATTAATAACACAAAAAAATATATATATATATAGTATTTAAATGTCATTAGATAATTTTTTATAATAGCATTTTTTTAGAATAAAATTATTTTTTTTTAATAATAAAAATTAAAAAGGTGCCATTTTTATTCTTGGCCATAGGCATCCAAAATCCTAGTTACAGCTCTGGTTATTTTCATTCCTGCTTTGTTTTTTTTTTTCTTTTTCTGCCTGTCTCATTCTGTCTTCTTAGTGTCTTGTGGGCACTAATAAGGCTTTTTTTTCTAACCTATCGTGGTTCAGCCAGGCCCACAATGGAGGAGACAGTGATAAATGACGGGTGCCCAATATATCCAGAATGGACTCCTCATAAAAAATTCCTGGAGTTGATTGCCTAGATTTGATCCTTGGTTCCAAAGCAATAAGCTGATGCCTTAATAGCCTCAGCTATCCAGTTGTCTCATCATCACCATCATGAAGAGAAAGAACAGATGTTCCCAAGTTTGATTGTAAGTTTTCTTTTGTTCATTATTTTTTCAAGTTTGGAATTTGTTATGCTAAAAAAGTTGGCAACCCATTAGGTTCCATCCCTCACCATCCAGTTGCTCCCATTATGGGCCTAGCATTGGAATAAAGCTCTCTTAGTGTCCACAAGGCAAATTGAATTTTAAAAATTAAAAAAACTATAATAAATGAAATCATAAGCAATAACCATATTAATGTGTCATTAATTTTTTTAATTCATAAAAAATATTTTAATATAAATCTGTATTTAATATAATTAACCTAATAATTATCAAATTAATTAAATTGATTTGGGTTAATTAATCAATTAACTAACTCAAATCAATTAGAGTTCAGAACTTTATATTGTTGAATTTAATTTTAGGCAGTTAATATAGACCAATTTTTTAAATTAGTTTCAAAAGCTATGTGTATTGGTTATAGTTATTCATTTCTTAAAAACAAAATATGTTTAATATCTGTTTAGTCTTGTTATTTATATTATTGTTAATATAATCAATAAAGAGTGAAGAAATATTTGTAATCCTCACATTATTAATAACATATTGCCTTTAAAACAGAAATATAACTTACTACTACTATAACAAATTATAACATAAAAATACTTTATATTCTTTATATATCCATTTATTGTATTAAATTTTATTTTGTCTCATAGGAAATCAATTATTAACTTTATAAAGATATTCTGACAGACAAGCATCATTATATTATTTGATGCAAAACATTATATATTATTAAAAATTATGCATAATATACAGTATATCATATAGAGTATTACAATAATAAAAGGAAGCTAGGATAATACAGTAGGAGGTCACTAATCCAAACCCTGATAGTTTGAAATTCTGATTAATCTGAGAAAATCCCCTACTCTGAACAAAATATAATTATCACAATTATCACACTTACCTGGGCCACTCAGAATAAACCTTCAAAATACATTGGAACAGAAAATGAAAGCTAGTCTCCTGTCTCCTCCTTCCTATACAGTCATACACTTATTCATAGAAAGAGGTTAAAAACCCTCATATACATGAACTGAGTGTCGGTTTTTAAAAAACTAACTAATGTCCGTTATCCTGATGTAATAAAATAGATTCATCCAACTACAGTATATTAAGAAATCCCATGTTAATATTAAAATAAAAAATATAGCATAAAAAAAATTCAGATAATCCAAAACAGACAATAATCTAAACAGATTCTACAATATCTTTTACAGATTTATATGAAAAATATATCCATTCTCATAAATTTCCTGTATTTCTAAATAATTAAAGCAAGTATCCATAACACTGTCTTTCTGTAAATATTAAATATCCATGAATGTTAATATTTAAGACACTCTAAATTATCAAGATAAGCATAAGAACATTGGATATATTCTCACAGCAGGTTTGATCAGAATTGGGCCAACAAGTTCAAGGGCTCAATACATGTTTATTTTACAAATAAGCATTAAAAAATTATTATTATTATGATTTTCAAATATTTTCAAAAATCAAGTTTTTATATGTTTACTTATGTTACTAATTTTTTAATAATTCAACTGTTTTTAGATCAATTTCTCTTAGATTGAACTTAAACCTATTAATTATGTTATGAATTTATTAATTATGAATGATTGATGTTTTCAAAAAACTTAAAATCATATAATAAACAATAATGAACAAATTTATTGATGTCATGTTGTTTATATTTTCAATTTTGGTTTGCTTTTAGTTGCATTATTATTAACTTATATCAAATTCCCTATTAGTTTACTTTTAATAAGCCACATATCATATTTTGTAAACATGTAATTTATATAAACACTATATTAGATTTTATTTTTTCCTGTATTTAAATTGATATTAAGCAACTTCAAATTACATCAGAGTACAGATATTTGATCTATGAAATAGGATTACAAGAAATTTAAGCCTCTATATCCTGAAATAAGCTTTAAATTTTAATTGCAATTTTTTTCATCCTGATATATTTCTAGTTAATGTAATCACAGAAATAATCATGATAAATAAACTGTTTCTTATTAACCTTAATCATTCATACTAATTAAATATAAAAAGTTATTTTGAATAATTTAAATGTAATTTGTTTCAAAAACTTAGACAACATTCCAATGCAACTAGGTAACTATTTGGAACAAATCCATAGGAATGAGAAAAGTTCAGAATGATAACTGAACAGAAAAAAAGTTGAATATTAAATTTCATTCAGAGAAAAAATTTTAAAAATTCAGATTTTATTTAATTTTTAAAAATCAACTAAGATAAATAAAAGTAAAACAGCATTAAAGCTTTTATGATTAGAGGGTTGTCAATTTTTTGTAATCTTCCAAATTATACAGAATTTTAGTTATTTTTTAAAAATTGCTTGCAAAGTGAAAACTGTTTGAAAATATTCTGAAAAATGAATGAGAAGTTTGCTTTTTAGCTTGTTCCTTTTTTTCTTGTGGGAAGTCAGCACCTCTAATTGTAATCTGAATTACTGTACTTTCATTTCCACCAGTTTGCCATTTTTCTCTTTCTGCCCCATGGACACTTAGAAGACTTGTTTTAATCATACCTATCATGGGTTTGTCCAGGCCCACAATGGAGATGGCAGGGTGGTGAGAGACAATATCTGATACATCCAGAATGGACATCCTCATGCTCATGCAGACTCCAGTCACTCATGAAACTTCCTGACATCTTGATTCTGGGTCCCCAGACTGGTAGCTGACATCTGAACTGCCTCAGTCATTCAGCTGTCTTCTCCTCATTATCATAATCATCAAAGGATGGAAAAAATGCTGCCACATTTGTAGGTTTTCTTTTTCTCATCACTTTTTCAAGTTCATTTCTTTTACAATGTTTGAAATTTCTTACTCTGAAAGTTGATAATCCTAACTATTTATGATTCCTTTACCGTAGTTGTTTAATGTGATCAAATATATTGTAATTGCTAAATTCACAGTAAGTTCTACTTACTCCTGCTATCAAATCAGGGTAATTAAATTAATTTTAATTCAAAAATATACTAAAAATTTAACAACATATTAAATGTTTTTAATAAATTTTATTATTTTGTAAAATATTCAAAAACTTTCATATTTGTTTTTAATTAATACATTTAGAAATGATATCTGACAACAAATATATTCAGCACACAACTAAACAAAATATTGGAATTAACAACTGAAATTTTAAACCACATAACTTAGAAATGAACAATGTAATTTTAGATCTAGGATGATGACTTAATATTACATTTCTATAAATAAATATTTATCAGCTTATTAAAAAAAGTAAGGAAATTTCTTGACGTCAAGTTATATAAATTTTAAATAACTTGGCCTTCAAAATTCATTCGTAATTTATATAACCTTTTTATAAATGAATTCCAATGTAGACGAATGTTTTAATTAAATACAATTATCATAAATGAAGCAATCTATTAAGAAATATTTGAATTTATTCCTTAAATGATAAAAAAATGAATGGAATTTTTAAAAACCTATTTGAAATATTCATTAAATTGCACAAGAGTGTACTTTGCCTTAGAAAATAAGAAAACATTTTGCATAATAAAATGAATGAGTTCAAAGATTCTCAACATATGTTTGTCCTCTTTCAGTTTCTTTTAATAACTGCAAGACAGTTAAATCATTCATGAAGCGTGCAAAATTAATCCTCTTATCCTTTCAATGTATATAAGGAAATGAAAGACATACATATAATTTTAGCAATTCATTCTCAAGCTAAATCTTACAATTCACATAATAAAATTCTAAGTCAAAAATCCAATTTGTAAGTACTATTTTTTTATTTATTATTTTTGTTGGATATATTTATCAATACAAATTCTGTTTGTTGAATTATCACAATGATAATAAGTAGGTTATTTGTAATCATTATTTATTTTATGTGCTATATAATCTTTATGACATCTTTATATATATTTTCGGCCAGTTATCGCACCTTAAATGTGGCGTGCAAAACATCTAGATCAAGTAAAAGCCATCTTGTTGACCGGTCAACGTATTGTAAGATATAGAAAAAAAAATCATACAGGAAAAATAATTCAGAATTTAAATATTTAAAGCACCGAAATAACACGTGACCTTAAAATAGGTCAAGACGTCTGACCTAATGCGCGCCCCCTGCGAAATTTTAATTGATTTTAAAATCTTATTCCTTTATTTATTTATTTTTAAAATAAAAGTTAATTTATAAATTTATATTATAAAATATCGATAATTCATTTTAAAATTCTAGAGATATTTTTATTATCGATTGTAAACACGGCTGTGTTTTATGTTATCTTTGCCGAAAATACCGACTCGTTCCTATTCCGCCGGCGAAGATTGATATAAAAGTTTATATCTAGTCGCGGACCAGATCTTTCGAGAGGAAACTTGCAGACAATCCGAAGGCAAAATTCCAATGGCGTGTGTATCTAAAAGCGTTATTTAGTTAACATTTAATCTTATCTCAAGGTCTGAACCGCGCTCCATTCGGTGCGTTTTTATTAAAATGTGCCGAAAATTCTATATTAGTATTACCAAGAACAAGGTGTAATTTACCGAACGGAAGTGGTTTATGAATGAAAAACCAGCAAAAAAATTTTTTTCATAATAAACAAATTACTACCTCTATCGAAAGAAATTCAAGTACATATATTTATAGGGAATATAAACAATTTTTTTTAACGTGTAATCTAATTTTTTGCTTTATTTATCATAAATTTTACATAGAAGCGGTAACTCTTTTTTATTTATTATTATATCTTTATTTAACGTTGGTTTGTACTAAAATGTACAAAATTTACAGTTATTTTCCTATACTGAAGTTTGAACTGTGATAAAATGCAGTAAGGAAAGCGCACAGAATAGACCTGTTTTGTAACACGAGAAATGTACAGATGGCCCGCATACAAGAACGAGTTGGGAAGACGCTCGCTGCGTAATATGAGATGTGTACAAAGAACCTGATCGTCGGGGAAGATTCCTAGCAGGTCGAAAGTATTTGCTTCTCGATCAGAAAAAAAATACATGACGATACAAAGCGCTTTCGGTATCTTTGAGCAGGTTTTTAAGTAAGATGTTCAGGTTTTAAAGTAAATCTGCTTAAAAATTTATTTTAATTTGAGTATATTTTAATTCAAATTTTATTCGTTTTACTAAACAAAACACTTTTAATTTGTATACAATTACTTAAAAGTAATTTATTTCCATTTAGCACGGTTATATACGCACATTTAGTACCATTAAAGAGGTTATTTTCAAATTTTAAAGGATTATTTTTAAAAAATAATAAACTTTAAGCATTTTTTAAAATTAAAACTTGAACCTTTTTGTTGTAAAATAATAAAGAAAAAGCCCGATTTAACTCCAGAAAACGTTTATAAAGTATTAGTTTCTCATACAGAAATTGATCTCCAGCTTTAAACACGATCATATTTTTAAAAATTTTGTTTCAAGTTTAACATTTGAGCATCATCCAATAAAATTGGATCCATTTGTAAAAAGATTTTAAAAATTTAACGTGTAGAACCGCACAAATTCGCTTAGTTAGCATATCAACAATTAGGTCAAGGTAAGACTTTTAACTTAAAAAGATTTTTTTTTTAATTTAACGAGTATTAAGCCCTATTATATATACGTGTGATATACATAAAAAAATTATATTTATAACTCGTAATTCATTAATAAGATCATATCGCATGGGAACGATACTTGAGAAGTTTGGGATAAACAGTAAAAATCTATTTTTTGTAACGTTAGGTTATATCATAAGACAAGATAGCAACTTCTCACGTTTTGCACAAGCATCCGGATTAAGAAACAGTAGAATTTCATAATAAAAAGATAAAAATAAAACTTAATTAAGCTAAATTTATGCTAATTAAAATTAAATTTCCGACACAATACAGCTTCCGGAACTTGTAGAAGATAAGGAGTTAAAAATAAAACTTAGAGTAATACGTATATACAGTTAAACTTCTTTTTAGCCTTCCATAAATAGTGTTACAAGTGAGCATCCCCCCATAAAATATTAGAAAACCTTTCAGTATCATAAATTTTGCATTGCAGTAGACCCTACTATTATATGTAATTCTTATTGTTTGAGGCACTTGGGTTTAGTGCCACACACTCCATTTAGTACCCATTTCTGAGTGGAGGCACTAAGTGGAAGTTTAAATGTATTAATATATATCTTACAATGGCGTTACTTACATAATTTGTTGTTGTTAGCTCTCTGCTGTTCGACTTGTCCATTGAGAGTCCTTAATCGACGCAATTTTAATTCTTGTGATTCAAGTTTTTCTTGAAAAAATCGTAGTCGTTCGTTTTCTGTCGTTTGTGCCTCTTGGTGATGCCGAGCCTCTTGCTGCTTTAGAAATTTCAGTCTTTGTACTTTGGCTATCAACAGTTGTTGTTGAGCTTCGATCTGTTGTTGTTGCCTGGCGGCTATCTCACGTAATTCTGATAATGTCAAATCGCTATTTTCTGGCAACTAAACGGTTAAAATAAAACAACAGGCGTTCAAATTAACTCCCGAAATACGTAAAACGGGAAATTAACTTAATTAAATTTCGTTTACGTAACTGAATAATCGGCCATTTTCGGACACGACGGCGAGCGCGTCGAATCCGTTTCACTGATAAATCATCCAATTTATTTTTGAAAGGTGAAGAAAGTAGATAATTAATTAGATTTAGTGATGATGTATATTCTACATTTCAGTTAATCTAAATAATTGTCTTATTTTCTTGCTCCCGGCGCGTCGCGTTGTGAGGCCACGCGCCAGCAGCGACTACGTGCGCTTCGTCGCGTCTAAAAATCAATTAACAGCGATAACAGAAAATATCAAGAACAACACAGAGTAAATATTGCAAATTCGTATAAAAAGATCCTGTTTGTTAATATCACAGATCTGCAATTCGCTATCGATTTTATTAGAATAAATTTCATTTTTTAAAATTTCTGTAGTATAAATTGTGGCGTAGCGCGATTACGCGCTTAAAAATAAATATTTTGCCTCTGTTAACATCTTAAGTTACGTCATTACAGAAGAAAAAGGCCGATAACCTATTAAAACTATAATGAGATATGTGACGCGAGAGGCGAGCGTGATATCGCATGGCGCTTACATGAATACATAACGTGAGAGCGACGCGACTCCAGTTGCGCCATCGCATCCGATTAGAGATAAAACAATACGCGATTAAACAATATCGCAAGCAATTAAGGAAACAATGAATGAAAACTACAGTTCAAGCATTAGTCTGCACGCGATTTTCAATTTTACTACAAACTTAAAATTTTCTTAGCTTAATCCTACGCAGTACGCAAACAACCGCGTGGAAAATCCACGCATAAAACTGGATTAAGGGATCCAATTTCTATGAAAAGGACCGACAGGGGAGTCGTAGAGTCGCATCCCTATGTAAACAGATTAACAATAGGGTATAATTAATCCTAATACTGGTTTTAAACCGAACAAATCTTCGATGTAGCGGAGTTCAACGACCCTTTCTAACACACTAAAATCCAATGCATAACAGTCCGTAGTTACCATTTCGCACCAACAATGGTACATTTTAGCCCCTAGGAATGTTTTGTAACCAAAATAATACCAGTTCTGAAAGGATAGTTTCTAAAACTTGTCCGTCGACCCTCTTCAAACTCCGCTTTCATACATCGTTAGGCAACGGTCGTAGGGAATTTTCTGTAAGGACAACAACCCGACACCGATATAATCTGAAAGCTCAAACGGAAAAAAATTATCTTTATTTATTTATTTTATTTTTTCTAATTATAATTAACTAGGCGGCATTTTAAAGACTTCTCTCTAATTACATTTTTAAGTAGGTGATGACTGATAGAAAACCTTTACCTAGAAAATTAAGTTTAATGCGCGATGTGTATCTGCCAATGGTTTAATTAGTAACCTAAAAAAAAGTAAAATAAATAAATAAATTACAGGTCGCTCTACAACCTTTACTGTAAATGGCAAGTAGGACAAAAGTGATAAATAAATCTGCCTCGAAAAAGTCATTTAGGTGTACGTTATGACGAAATTTGACAGTAGATACATAACTCTATATATAGGTCTTTTTTAAATTTAACTACACGCGCCGGGTTAGGTATCAATTAACTTAACACTAGACTTTTTCGGTAAAATGACTGAAAATTTGGACTTACCAGCACCATCTCGCCGTTATTTACAGTTTGGAAAGTAAAATAAAACCGATAAAACCGACCACACCTCGCCAACACGTTAACAAAGACAGAAAAGTTTGCGTCAGGTTTCGGAGTCCAATGTACAGGAACATGAAAAGGTTTTGAGGTAGACGAATTCCTGGTCTAAATCTCCATCTCGTGTTTCCTCTCTTCGATTCCCAAGTTTTCTATACTCCAACACCCTCTTTCACCCTGCGGTGAGCGACGAACCACTCACTTCTTGGTCCAGCTCCAAACGGCGAGTAGACAGAAAGAGCAGAATACGCTCTAACCCAAGCGGTCACGTGCGCGTGACGTCACGCATCGGTGTCTGTTTTTTAACACGAGGTGCAAAACAAGTTTACGTCTTCGCTCGTTTGGTATTGACGTTAGCGCAATTAACGTATTCGTTTGCGTATAGAACTTTCTTTTTTTCTGTTATTTTTCCTTTCTGTGAAGTTCGTGTATAAACGTAAGGCGCACCCCTCTATTTAGAGCCGTACACGTGTTTATCGTACGCTTTCCGCACACGTGCTCTTACCGAACAAAATACGAATTCGTTCTGTTTCTAAAAGAAGCACGAAATTCTAAAAATGTCGGTTTAATCATCCTTTAAAGTTAAGACCGAATCGAGTGGTGTATTATGCGATTTTTATCACGCCCCTATACTTAATAGGGACTATCTTTATATATACTGTATTATGCATACGCGTATACATACCAAATTTGGTATACGTATAATGCCGTTAACAGCCGCTAGGTGGAGCGACTTATCGCCTTTATAATAGACTATCCCATTGTTTGAGGGGGTGTGCGACGATTAACGAGGATCTTCGGTTTTGTGATTTAGAATTTCCTTTCTTCCGCCGTTTGCCAGTTTCGTGACTGCTTTTCCTTTGCTCGATTGACGTTTGTGCCCGAATTTCGCTTATTGAATCACGTATATTTAACGAAATTACTGTATTTTAGCTTTCATTTATTTCCTTAGAAGAACTGCTTGCGTATAAACGCAACGAACCATTTAAAAGCTTGATTTTTCCTTAAAGGATTGGCCACTTTCTATATAACAACATTATTTTCCTTTCTAGGAGAAGGAGCATCAAGAATGTGTTAGAACACCGTAACGAGATAGGGAAAATATGTGATTTTTTCCAAACAGTAAACTTACTTAATTGGAAATTTATCGATGTATTCTGTTGACATTCAACACGTGTGTGACAAATCTATTTAAACTGTTATTATGGTTGTTTAAATGTCTCTATCTAATGTATTTAGAAAGTATAAGGTTCTAACAAATATTTGCTCGTATACAACATTTGCTAACACGGGAAAACAATGGAAGTAATTAACTATTGTCTTGATAAGTTCTGTATGGAAGAAACTGTAGTAGTTGAAAGGGTCTCGATAATCAGGAAAATTTCTCATAGTGTTGGGAAACAGACGGTAAAGGCGTCAGCCTGCTTCTTTGGGAGGCCCGGATCGACCTCCAGGAATTCTTCACGGGCGGTCTGTCCTGGATGTCGGATTTCGTCCCTCGTTATTCAACCACTCCGATTGTGGGCCCGACCAAACTCTCAGACGCATACGATTTAAAGGCCCTAATCTTTATTATGCTTTCATACTTAGTGGTCACAGGGCGAAGAGTTTAAAAAAAAAAAAACGCTTGAGAAATTAAATTGTAAATCGGTGCCATGAGTGCTAGGTAAATACTTCGTGTAATCACACGTTAATATATACAAAAGTTAATTTTTTTAAACTCCAATTTGAATTACCTTAATAAAAAATCATCGAAGACAATTCAACTTTGAAACTTTTGGTATTGATATTCTATTGGTACGTTTTAATTTGTACCCTGTAGAGACAGAGGGCTTTTAATCATACCAAACAAGAGTTCGGCCATACCCACAATGGCTACTGAGGGACGAGGCCCGACATATAGAGGGGTTTGTCCGGCGCCATTTTTGTGGTTTGTTTACTTTTTATTTATGTTTACGGCGCTTTGGCCAGAATTCTTGTGTTGTTTATTAGTGGTGAATTGTTGTGTAATTGGGTGTAATCTCAAGAACAATCTAGTTTACTCAAGAACAAAGAAACGTCATTTTTTAAAATTTCCGGCATTATTTGTCATAATGGACCCCAAACTGAGGAGCTTTCACAACGAAGGCAATTTGCACGGCTCTCGAGAATTAACTAGAAAAATTTCAATACGGGATAAAGTGAATATCGATACATGAGTTTGTCAGAAACATTTCATTTCAGGTGAGCAATACACATTTGATTACTATTTATCAATAAATGATTAGATAAATTTTTTCATGAGTGTCAGTGAAGTGTGTGCAAGCCAGTTGCATAAATCCCTTTGTTAATACCAAAAAGAATAAAGTTAAATAATTTTAACAATCTCAGGTTTTAATTTAAATAGATCGTTAGGTAAAAAATAATAATTGTGTTCTTTCAGTTTGGTGTATTAGTCTCTGCTTGTAATAAATATACAGTAAAGTTAATATTAAAATGTTAAGCAAAGTTAATCGCTTAGCAGATGAGAAATTAGAAATGAATTTTGAACCAATTGTCCTTCCAGTCTAATTTACATAAATAAAAGTGGGTGTATTTTTTAAGATATAAACCAATAATTTCCATTGTTCATTTAGATAGGTTATTTTGGTGAGCAACATTAACTAACTTAACATTTCTTTAAGATGTTCCTTTTTTACAGTGATTTTTTGTGCATTAGTAACAAATAATCATTACATAGTAACCTTCAGGAGTAGAAGTGCATCTAGGTAACCCTTATGGCGGCACTTCCGGAATTTCGACAACACGCGTGTGTTGAAAGTGAATCTAGGTGCCGTCGCTGTTTTTAGTGTACGAGATTTCTAACGTCATTTCAGTTCAAGATTAATTTCCTAACATTTTATAACTTTGTTAACAGTAATTTAATTATTCAGGTTCAAAACGTTATATTGTTGTGCGAATAATTTTTTCGAAGTTTACATTTGATATTTTGTCGTTTATTGTTGTAATGGCGGAGTTTGGAAAATAACAATTTTCTTGGCAAAACTGTATTTCAAGGGATATTTTTCATTTTTTAATATCGGAATGTCCTGAATTTAATTTCGACAAGAGAATTTCATTAGATGTTAAGTTTGCCATAAAGTTTGGTATGCAACCTGCAGATGCAGATTGTTCGAAATGTGATGGTCGTCGTAAATTAAATTATCGAAAGAATCGTGATTCTGTTTCTTTCAGATATCATAATTGCAAGACGAACAGTTCGTCATTTGAAGTAATTAAACGTAGATTTGTGAAAATTTCTCGGCGAATTACTTTTTTGTTTATTTGGCATCTAATTTGCATAAATGTACAGGTACAGTACAGTACGTTGAGCATCACCTGTTTGAGTGTGGACGTGAGTAGTCGAACAGCTGTTGACTGGACGAATTTCATACGACACATCATAGTCTAATTTTACCGAAACGAAAATTGGATGGACCTAGAAAGGTTGTCGAAGTCGACGAGATTGTTGTGAGCAAAAGGAAAAAATAGGAGAACGGTTTGACCTGTTTGTTCAGCGTACGAGTAAGTTTTATCCAGTGTTTTAGTTTGGAAAGAGTTTTGTGTTTTATCCAGTGTTTTAGTTTTGGAAATATTGTACTTTCAGCTCCGAAATTAAGTACCAAAAAATTCAAAAATTGTAAGAGGAAGAATGTAGAGGTGTGTTAAGAATGAGAAAAAAGTTTTTACTATGGAAAAGGATAAAGTTACGAAAGAATCATCGAACCTTATTTTTTACCGAATAAATCGGAGTAAAGGAATTATCAATAGAAATATGGGCTGTACTATAGATTCGTTGAACTCGGTCCCCTCAGTTCAGATATATACAGTACCGTACTCAAAGTTCCTAGATTCCATAGGTGGTAATCTATATAATCCCCGAAATATGTCAACGGTGAGTGAAAGATTTTTTTTCTTTAATAAATGCCGGTGTAGTAAGTAGCTGCGCCGGTCGCCATCTTGTTTGTGGACGTCGCGTTCACAAACAAATGGCGACCGGAAGTGCCGCCATACGGGACATTCCAATTTTCAACGAGAGTGTTGAGTGTTGATACCAACAATTTGACGTCATCAACGACGTTCCAACTTCGAGTTCGAAGTGCTTAGTTCCCACAATTCCATTCTCCGCAAGATGGATGTCATTCAAGTGTCTTACCAATTACCCATAATTCATTGGAGATAGCGGTCAACATATCTGTTGAGTGCTGAGTGTGTTGAGTCAGCGTTGAAAATTGGAATGTCCCGTAGGGACTACTTAAATGCAATTTTACCTACATGAGGTATGAGAGTGACCACAACCAAACTGAATATCGGAAGCGTTATGAAAGAGCACATCATCAGGAGAAACACAGTCACTTGTAAGATAGCTTAAAATCTTTAGAGCCCCAAATCTTTCATTTGTGAAAGTGTAGTAATTTGTCGTCAAAACCAAATAGTTTGATGTCACCAAATTCTACTTTAGACTCTAGATCTACAACGAAGATGCTGGCTTCGTATGGATCGACACCTTGATATGAAGAAATTTTCTCTTCGTATAAAGCAGAATTTTGTCCTGTCAGACTGCGAGAATAGTCCGCCAGAAAAACATCTTTTTTAACTTTGTCCATGATATGAAAATACTGCAGTTCTCTTAAGTTTAAATTCAAAAAAGTGTTGCCAACCTGTCAAATAAACACGTGCAAGCTAAGCAAGAGGAAGCTAGACCACAAACATGGCGAAGGGGCGGAGGAAACGTGCGTTAAAAACGGTTTGCTCTTCCCCTTCACGTGACATGCGACCTAGAAACCTCTCTATTCGGGTCAGGCTGTTGACGAAAAATCCCCGGAAGTTGCTCATCCCGGGTCCTCCAGAGTGGTAGGCAGATGCCTTAGCTAACTCGGTCATCCGGCCGTGTCTAAACGGTCTTCGTTCCTTAAACACTGGTAGTTCGGTCGTGGGTTTGCGTCTTGCTCGGACGGGCTAGCCACGTGGAGTTTTCTCCACGTCTGTAACGCCTAAATAGGGGCCAGTTTCCCTTAAGATCTCCCGGAACGCCTCCCCCTCTAGGCATATCGCCCAAGTGTTGCGTTGCCATAACTAAACAAACATACTCTACTGCTTTCTGGAGTTCCGGATCTTCAATCTTCACATTCTCGAATCTCAAAATGTGATTACAATTTGTACTAATTTTGTTTTGTAAAAAGACTTTAATGCAGTCCAATCCGAATACTTTGGGTCTAGTCTCTGGTTCTCCCAACGTGGGCCTAGGGGAAAAAAGGCACTTTAATGTGATTAAGTGACAAACACGTGAAGCGCCCGTACTGTACATTGGGGCACTGTCCCCCTTTTTTGTCGGGTTGCCATTTTCTTAATTCCCAAGTAAGCTGTAAGGCAGGGGTGTCCAACCTTTTTGTTTCTCTGGGCCGCATTGAAAAAAGTCAAGGAGTTTTGGGCCACAAGTATATATAATACTGTATATACTTGTGGCCCAATATACAAGTATATTTAAAAATTAACATGTCTAGATTATAATAATTAGTATTAAAACTTTATCAAGAAAAAAGGATATTTTAAAAAATTACTTCTACAGACACTTTCAGTTTTTACTTAGAAATAGATAAATTCATTTATTATAAAAGAGTAAAGAAAATTTATTTGAAAAACACAAATATTTGTTTTATTTGGGTCTGTAATTAATAAAAAGCGATGAAACATCATTTTAAAGTGCATTTTTATTCAATTAATATAATTATAAATAATATGTAGCCGAAAAAGTAGCCAAAGCGCCAAATGATATTTTTTACGTGAAGCAAAAAAAAGTAGCCACATTTGGCCCAATTAGCCAAATCTTGCAACGTTGGAAGAAATACTAAATAAAGCTGGAGCTGTGAATCAAAGGATTATAGACCCAAGTGCGG